>NW_007127112.1:0-770 GCF_000164805.1 Carlito syrichta
TAAACATGTGTCTTGCACCTGGCTATCTTGGAATGCTTATTCTCGGATTGGTTTCTCTTGGATTCATGCTATTGGGACACAGTTGTTTGTAATGCTGTGGGAAGCCCAAGACACAAAGAGAGAATACATACTGGTGCTCCATTTTATACTTTGAGTGATTCCAGCCTAGATGCCAGACAAGTGAATGAAGACAACTCTAGATGATTCCAGCTGCTGAAGCTTCTCTCTCTGTGCCTTGTCTCTGTCTGTGGCCTGATACTCAGAACCATTAGCATCACATGATGTTTGCTATTTTATACCACAGTTTAGAGTAACTATTGTGCATCAATAGGTAACCAGAAGATAATTACTGAGATAGTTTTATATGCTAAATTAGTGTATTTAGAATTTTACATATAATTCATTTAATCTTTACCACAACCTATAAGACAAGGTTTTTGTATGTTTTTCTTTTTTTGAGCTGGAGTCTCACTCTGCTGCCCACGCTAGAGCACAGTGACACACTCATGGTCATTGCAGGCTCGACCTGCTGGGCTCAGCCTTCCAAGTAACTGGAACCAAAGGCACATTCCACCATGCCCGGCTAATTTTTTATTTATTTTAGAGCTGAGTTCACACCAAATTATCCAGGCCATTCTCAAACCTCTGGGCTCAGGCAATCCTCTCACCTTTACCTTGCAAAGTGCTGGGATTACAGGTGAGCCACCGTACCCGGTCTATATTTTTCATTTTTTTACACATGAAAAACTAGAGTTCAGTACCTTTCCTGA
>NW_007127113.1:0-408 GCF_000164805.1 Carlito syrichta
AATAGAGCTGCAACACACATACATGTGCAGGTATCTTTTTTGTAGAATGATTTGAGTTCCTCTGGGTATATTGCCAATAGGGGAATTGCTGAGTCATATGGAAGATCAATTTGTAGTATTTTCAGAAATCACCACATGTCTTCCAAAGAGGTTGCACTACCTTACATTTCGACCAGCAGTGTAGAAGCCTTTCTTTTTCTCCACATCCTTGCTAGCATCTGTTGTTGTTTGTATTTTAGTGATGGCCATTCTTACTGGGCTTAGGTGGTATTTCAATGTAGCTTTGATTTGCATTTTTCTGATGATGCCTGAGTGTCTGTTGACTGCCCTTATATCTTTTTTTGAGAAGTGTCTATTTATATCTTTTGCCCACTTTTAAAAGAGACTGTTTTTTTTTTCCTTTCCGGC
>NW_007127114.1:0-747 GCF_000164805.1 Carlito syrichta
CAACCGGAAAGCACAATTTTAATTTTTGTTTTGTTTTTAACAATTATGGGCAGCGGCCCTTTAAAAATTTGGGAAAGGAAGTAAATACCCTGTTAAATGGGTAGAAAGGAAGTAAATGTCCTCTAATGTAGATACATATCTGCCGCTCTTTGCTAAGCCATTTTAAAATCAAAGCTAGTGCCTCACTAAGCTGGCATTTGTGAGAATGGTCACTCAAGTCTCCATGATGAGGAAAAATAAGTCATGTGTGTACATGATGAGGAGATGTCTTAGGAATACACAGGCCCAGGAGGAAAATAAAACCAGAACACCATGGCTGAGACATTAATTTGGCTTCAAGAATATGAAGGTCCAGTAAGTGACTACTTTGAAAGCCAAACACTCTTACTGGCCTTGCAGAGCTACTAGTGTTCACAGAATGAGTGCAGGCCATCTGTCTGATAAAGCAAGTTATGAAGGGAAGGAATTTGGTGTCAAGTGGCTGCTGGAGACCAGCAGAAGCACAAACAACAAGGCCCAAGTGGAAACTCTCATGCTGAACAAATCTTCCTACTGTGGACAATCCTTTTGAAGCCATGACAGCACAGAGAGAAAGACCTTACAAAGAGCTTTAGGGAATGATTACTGCAAACATAGAAAGGACAAAGTTGGGTTGGGGAGTATCTTGTCGACTCGGGCTGCCATACCCATATACCACAGACTAGGTGACTGTCATAACACAAATTTATTTCTCATAGTCCTTTAGGA
>NW_007127115.1:0-695 GCF_000164805.1 Carlito syrichta
CCCTAAGAACTTATGCAGCCACAAAACCATCTCTACATGAAACACTTAAGAAAGTACTAAACACAGAAGAAAAGGAAAAAAGAACAACGTTCTTCACAAGAGTACAGGGAAAAGAATAAAATATACACGAACCAACCCCAAAAGCAAAAGAAAGACAAAAAAAGAAAAAGAAAAAGAAAAAACCAAGTGGAAGAACAATAAC
Organism: Carlito syrichta; assembly: GCF_000164805.1. Lineage (NCBI taxonomy): Eukaryota > Metazoa > Chordata > Mammalia > Primates > Tarsiidae > Carlito > Carlito syrichta. The sequence goes on from NW_007127115.1 coordinate 203, forward strand.
TCAATAAGAACTCCATGATAGGGACGAACTCTCACATTTCAATAATTAGTCTGAATGTGAATGGACTAAACGCACCACTGAAAAGACATAGAATGACAAAATGGATAAAATATCACCAGGCAACAATATACTGCCTTCAAGAGACCCATCTCACTAGAAAGGACATACACAGACTCAAAGTAAGAGGATGGGAAACAAATTTTCAGGCGAATGGAACACAAAAGAAAGGAGGAGTCGCGGTCCTAATTTCAGACAAAATACCATTTAAGCTATCAAAAATTAAAAAAGAAGCCGGGCTCGGTGGCTCAGCCTGTAATCCCGCGTCTTTGGGAGGCTGAGGTGAGTGGATTGCCTGAGCCCGCGGGTTCGAGACCCGCCTGGGCAGCGAGACCTCATCTCTACAATAAATCAAAAAATCAGCCAGGCGTGGTAGCGCATGCCTGTAATTCCAGCTACTTGGAAGGCTGAGGTGGAAGGATCGCCGGAGCCCAGC
>NW_007127116.1:0-748 GCF_000164805.1 Carlito syrichta
CGCTTCTTTTCCTTCTTTGCTTTACTTGCTCTTTCTCCTGAGAGCACATCCCAGCATGCACCCAAATTCCTATCTTAGTTTCTTTTTCCAGGGAGTCACATCTAGGACACCTTTCTAAATCCTACTGGGCACTAAGATAGGGCCTGCTGGTTGTGCACAAATAAATTATCTGTGGAAATAATTCTTTCTTCTCTCTCCTTTACCAAAATATAAGACATATGACAGAGGATCACCAAAACTGCAATTTATTTATTAAAATTGTGCATTTATTCTTACATGCTTAAATTTCAGTCAACTTCAAAGTACTCTCAATTTGATGCAATACACCTAGTGAAACACTTTTCCACTGCTCAAACCAGTTTTTAAACTCATCAATTTTGATGCCTTTTAGTGTTTCTGCTGTTTTTTGTTTCACCTCTTTCAAATTGGCAAAATGTTTCCTTTTGAGGACTTTTTCATTGGGGGAAACAAAAAAATCTCTAAGGGCAAGATTGAGTGAATTGGAATTAAGGTCATTTTGGGTAAAAAAAACAAAACAAAACTGCTGAACACTCAGTGCAGTGCAGGAAGGTGTACTCGTAAATCACCCATTAGGAGATGGGTAACTTTGTTGAAGGAATTCCCCACCACCAAAAAAAAAAAAAAAACTCACAGAAGCCAAACTCAGCCTCTCACAGCAATGCTAGCTGGTACACTGATGCCAATGTGTTCCTAGAACACTTACCTAGCGGGAAGAGCCTGTACTACA
>NW_007127117.1:0-762 GCF_000164805.1 Carlito syrichta
CAGAACTACAGATTCAGGCTACCATGCCCAGTTAATTTTTTTTAATGTATTGTAGAGACAAGGTCTCACCAAGTTGCCTAGGCTGACTTGAACCCTGGGGGTCAGGCAATCCTCTTGCTTTGGCCTCCCAAAGTGCTGGGATTACAGACTGAGCTGTTTAGCCCAGCCTCTGTCTTTTTAACTCTATATTTTGACCATTTACATTTAGTACAGTTATTGATATGTAAGCGCTTACATTCTTTTGGATTTTCATTTCTGTTTTTTCTGCCTTATGGGTTATTTGAGCATTTTTTTAAGAGTTCTATTTTGATTCATCTTTGGCATTTTTGAGTGCTTCTCTTTATAAGTGGTAGCTCTTGGCATTGTACCATATATGCATAACTTGGTCAACATCCACTGTGATGCCATTTTGAGTAAAATATACCACTCTTAACAAGTTTAACAAGAAATTTAATGTTTATCCATTGCTCTAATTCAAGCTCCAACATTCTCATGATGGCACAAAAAGCATGCGACAACAATAATAAATGCCATTCAGTGAAATACCACCACACATCGACACAAACACAGCTGTGAGACACTGATATACCAACATTATGAAACCTTACTAAGTTCTTTGTACAGCACTGCCAACCTAAGTGCATGGTGGCAAGTTTGTGAACTGAATTGTCAGACCTTATATACCATCAAGGTTCAGACTGCTGTAGACATGGACTTCCCTTCCTCTCTCCCTCCTTTGATCTTCTTTCCTTCCTTCCTCCT
>NW_007127118.1:0-803 GCF_000164805.1 Carlito syrichta
AGTTGACTTAGAAAGGTTAAAATCTGAAAGTGGAAAAAGGCATTAAGCAAAAATGAAGTCAACAGGCCAGAATTCATATCAGACAAAGTAGAAGATGAGGGAAAAACAATGCATTCAATTTTGACAAGAGGAATAGATCACGGTGAAGGTTTGACAGTTAAATCCTTGATGTTCCAAATGTGTAGTATTAAAATTTACAAGCAAAAACTTACAAATGCTGAAGAGATGAAAACAGAAGAGTCAAAGAAGACCTTATCACCCCGCCTTCAATTTGGTAGATGAAGTAGACCAGAGTAAAAGACTACAGGGTATTTTAATTATATAAGTAATAGGTTTATGCCAACATAAATCCATTTTACAACTTTTTGTCACTACAGAGAACATACTACCTTTCAAAGTATACACAAGCAGTTGATCATATACTAGGGCACAAAGAAAACTCACAGTAAATTCCCCAAAGAAAAAATTGAAAAAGCACCATGTTTCCTGACCACATCCCAAATTAATAACCAACATTCTAACTACTTGGAAATAAAAAAGCACCCTGCTTAGTAACTGTGAAACCAAAAATGAAAAATGTAAAAGCAATCACAAAATGTTTAGAACATGAGATCACTGACATGCTTCAGCCAAGATTTTACTCAGAGATAAATTCGTAGACTTAAATCTTTTAAAGAAGAAAGCTGAAACTAGAAGAATCCTGCAGAAATAGAGGAGGAAAAAGCTCAAGAGCAATGGAAAATAAAAGTAGAAGGTTCCAAATGAGAAAAATAAACTATGATGAAAAGAATTTTTTTCATGAA
>NW_007127119.1:0-788 GCF_000164805.1 Carlito syrichta
CATCATCACCACCTAAATTTCTACAAGAAACAGTATCTCATTGCTTTGATTTCCATTTCTCTTCTAAACATTTTTAGGTGGTCACCAACCTAAGTCTTTCCTCCTTTCCACACTGTATTTATGTTCCTCATTTTTCTATTTGGTATGTCTTCTTTTTAAAAAAATCAATATGTAGAGTTCTCTCTATAATCTGGTCAGAAATTCTTTGACACACATGTTGCAAGTAATTTCACCAGATTTTTTCTTCTCTTTTAAATTTGTTTGCATCGTGTTTTCTTTTTGCTGTACACGACACTGTAATTTTGCCTCAGTACTCTTTAGCAATCTTTTATTACCTGTGCTTTGAGTAACATGCCATCTTTCCCTACTACTGAGTCAAAAAGATATTCTCAGAGAGACATTTTTTTTTTAGACATTAATCCATTTGCACTTTGTTACATATGGTGTAAAGGGGAAATCTAATTTTTTGTATTTTTTCCTGTGGCAAACCAATTGTTTCCACATGAACTTGTTGGACTTATCTATTCTTTTCTCCAATTCTTTGTAAAATCATGTCTATTGTACATTCTTGTACATGGGTCTCTTCTTTAGCTTTATCACCTTAATTTGCTGCACATTTGTTAACTTAATCTGAGCCAATATCACATTATTTTAATTACCACAACTTTAGAGTCTGTGCATCAGCTAGAAGAAATGCCTCTTCCACAGCCACTGCCTAAACACTTAGTCAGCTAAATGGCCGTGGCTATTTTTGCTCTTTACCAGTCCGCACGAACTTGATAACTAGC
>NW_007127120.1:0-742 GCF_000164805.1 Carlito syrichta
GAGTCATGGAGGCTCGGTTCCTGGCAAGTGAGTCCCAGAGGCTGGGGCTTCCTTCCGCCATCTGTTGCCCACTCACAGGATTGGAGCTCTGTGCAGGGCCGGGCAGGCCGGGACAGTGGGGTTCAGATTGTCTTCACGCTGCTTTTCTTGTAGAGCAGAGGTTACATGCTGGTGGCGATCACCCGTTAGGACCTGGACACCTGGCCTCACTCAGCACCCACCCCTGAAGCATGGATGTCACTCCAAGAGAAGTGGGTCTCTGTCTTTCCCGTTGGCTCCCGCGCATGGGTTTGGAGAAGGTTTTCCTCGCAGTAGAGGCACTGTCTATGATCACAGCACTCTGAAATTCTCACTCACAGGTCTGGCTACTTTTCAAGGAGACTCTGTGGCAAGAACAAATGCCAGGGTGCTCTCCGCAAAGTTGAGTGGTGAATGTTGGTGGTGAGAAGGAAAGGAAACTCATAGAACCCTAAGGGAAGCAAGCTAAATCGTTGGCTATGGACAGCTAGGAAGCGTATCCCCGCAATCAAAGCACACTTCATTGTGGACCAAAACGACTCCCGCTAAGGGTAGGCCAGGCATGGAATCTCCCACCTGTCATCCAGCACTTTGGCAGACTGAGGACGGAAGATTGCTGGAGCCCAGGAGTTGAAACATGACTGTGTAACATCAGGCAGCCTCATTTTCTATCTCCAAAATGTCATCAATGAGCTGGGCTTGGAGACATAGGCTTTTCGTTGCA
>NW_007127121.1:0-414 GCF_000164805.1 Carlito syrichta
CAAGCATTCATCATTAATAACTAGCAGGTTTCAGTAAAATGTTCTCAAGGCCATGGTTCCACTCCAGCAAATAACAGTTCACATTTCTCTGTACCGTGGGCTCTGGGCTGAGTTGGAGTCTCACTCTGTGATCCGCACCGGAATGCAGTGGCCTCTCCGGCCACCGCAACCTCGACCTGCTGGGCTCCATTGATCCTTCCGCTTCAGCCTTCCGAGGGCTGGCATTCCAGGCATGTGCGTCCACACCCGGCTGATTTCTTGATTTATTGTAGAGAGGAGGACTCCCCAAGTTGCCCAGGTGGGTCTCGAACCCGCGGGCTTAGGTTGTCCTCTCCCCGCAGCCTCCTCAATCGCAGGATTACAGGCTGAGTCACGGAACCTGGCTATTTTCTGTTATGGTATGGAGCTGGAGTC
>NW_007127122.1:0-421 GCF_000164805.1 Carlito syrichta
GGGAAGAGAAGAAAATGCTCCCTGATGGAATTTTTCTGAGGTATTGCTGCTGCACAGAGACAGGCCCTCCCAGGAGTAAGCCAGTGGGGAGCCAGCTGGGGATATCAAACCAAGGTTCACTCCTGGGATCTGAGGTGTCTGGGGGGAATATGCAAAAGAGCTTCCTGTGGTTAGACAATCTCTCATAACTTCATACCCAGAATATCCTAGCACAAAGACCTGGAGATCAGCATTTGATTCTTATATTTGCATAATGCCTCTCTCTGAAGAGCTTCTCACAGTTACCTTCATTTACTAAGTGCTTATTTACTGGGTGCCTACTATGTAGCCAGCACCATGTTAGGTGCATCAGAATTAAAAATGAAGAAGCAGTCCTGCCCTCAAAGGGATCTTGAACAGGTTTAATAAAGTGGAAGGGGGG
>NW_007127123.1:0-652 GCF_000164805.1 Carlito syrichta
TTTAATGTGGCAGACAGCAAGAGAAGTGGGGTTTCAGGGAATAATAATTTTTTACAAAGTCTGTGTTCCTTTAGTCTGAAATAACATCTTGAGCCACCAGATTTCTGGGCATCCACAGCTGGTTGCTGTGTCCTTCAAGTATTCATTCCTTATGTAAACCTTTTTTGTGACCCTAAAGTGATCACTTCCTGTTTGCCAAAGAAACAGATATCAGCTGTTATTATAATTATATTGTGGGAACAACGAATGTTAGGAATGAGAGAGATGCAAACAAGCCACCAGGAGAGGGCAGCTCTTGAGCTGCCAGGCTAGGCCCGAAGTGACCCAAGGCCAGTGAGTGCCAGCCTCCAGAATGCCATGTGCTGCAGGGGAGAAGGGCTGGGTGTGCTGAAGCTGATGTCCAAGGTGGAGTGGGCTGGCCCATGGTTGTGGACCTCAGCTCCTCGCTGTTGAGTGACCTTGCTGTGTTGTGTTGAGAGCGCACAGAGTCCTTGCAGGATGACAGGGAAAATCTACTCAGAGAAAGAAATGCTTTGGGATAGCCCTCACCTGGCATATCATATCACAGTGGCTCCCCTGATCTGTGTGGAACTTGGTGGACACTCTCTGACATCCTCTTGCTATTTGCCTTGCTCAGCTCGGGCTGCCATGC
>NW_007127124.1:0-850 GCF_000164805.1 Carlito syrichta
TCATTACAGTAATGTTCCCATGACCACAGACCCCCAACTTTGTCTCCTTTGGGCAGGTCATGCTGATCATTTCCCGCTGACTGTTACAAAACTACTTAGCCATAATTTTCATGTAATTGTATGCTTTGTTAACTGAAATCATATGTTACGCTTTAAAAAACCCCATTGACACATTTTCATATTTTGTTCTTATATTTTATTAATAAAATAACCAAGGTAACTTCATTGTATAATGATTCTTCTACCTTGTCTCTATGTAACTACCTTAAACTATGTCTTGATGGTAGAACTCCAGGGACTTTCTGGACACTAGCTACACCCAGGACAGGAAATTAATCAAAGCTCCTTGATAATCAATACCTCCCAATTTGGTTGCCAAGTTGTTAGTTAATAGTTGCTATAATCACTAAGCTGCTATGTAGCCAATACTGAAAATTGTACCTATAAAAGCTTGTCACAAACTGCACTACTTTGTTAAGAGTTATTTTTTCTGGCATTTGCCTGCTCTTGACCTGCACGTTAAACTCAGTTTGCTGGCGTGACTTCTTCTCACTTAGTCATAACAGCTATCCACCTGGGGAAGGTGGGACACACCTCATTAATAAGGGTACCTCACAAGGAACATTTGTATACCTAACCCTCAATTGTAACCCACAATTTCAAAATAAAAATTAAAAGGGAAAAAAAAAGTCTCACTTTGGAGCAGAGCAGAGAGACTTACTGTCCATTATAAGAGATTTAAGTTTTCTAATTCAGAGTTTATCTCCAGTAATCTCACATATTTTGTATTTTACAGACAGGGTCTCATTTTGCTGGCCAGGCTGGAATGCGATGGTGGTTTTTCCTCAAT
>NW_007127125.1:0-773 GCF_000164805.1 Carlito syrichta
GAGAAGGCAATCAGGGGTATTCAAATAGGAAAAGAGGAAGTCAAGCTATCTCTCTTTGCAGATAACATGATTGTGTACCTTGAAACCCCAAGAGAATTTGTCAAAAGCCTCCTTACACTGATAAAAGATTTTGGCAAAGTCTCAGGACATAAAATAAATGTGCAAAAGACAATCACATTTCTTTACACCAATAATAAACAAACAGAAACCCAAATAAAAAGCACAATTCCATTCACAATAGTCACAAAAAAATGAAATACCTTGGCATCTTCTTAGCCAGAAATGTGAAAGATCTTTACAATGAAAACTACAAAACACTGCTTAAAGAAATCAAAGATGACACAAACAAGTGGAAAAATATCCCATGCTCATGGATTGGAAGAATCAACATTGTGAAGATGTCCATCTTACCTAAGGCAATCTATAGATTTAATGCAATACCCATCAAATTACCAGCAACATTCTTCTCAGACCTAGAAAAAACAACCCAGGAATTCATATGGAAATACAAATGACCAAGAATAGCCAGAACAATCCTCAGCAAAAAAAAACAAAGCAGGTGGTATCACATTACCAGACTTCAAACTTTACTATAAAGGTACAATAATCAAAACAGCTTGGTATTGGTACAGGAACAGGCATATAGACCAATGGAATAGAATTGAAATTCCAGAAGCAAAACCTCAATTTCTCAACCAACTCATCTTCGACAAAACCTCCACCACCTACCACTGGGGAGAGGAGAACCTATTCAGTAAATGGTGCTGGGAAAA
>NW_007127125.1:1769-58146 GCF_000164805.1 Carlito syrichta
CTATACACGATGGAATACTACACAGCCATTAAAAAGAACAAAATCATGAATTTTGCAGCAACCTGGATGGAACTAGAGTCTATAATACTGAGTGACCTCTCACAGAAACAAAGATCCGAGTATCACATGTTCTCACTCACATAGTGGACCTTGAACATCCAATGTAATACTATAAGAAAATGACTAACAGTGGTGGGAAACTATGGGGGTGGGAGATGGGATTAACGGTAGTAAATATCTGTCTGGGGATGGGGAGACACCTCTTATCAACAAGGGTGTCTGAACGAAGCATATTTGTATACCTAACCCTTAACTGTACCCCACAATATCATAATAAAAAATATTGATTAAAAAAAATAATAATAAAAATAAAAATCCAATCCACTTTTAATGGGCAGCATGGTTGGTTCCGTGTTTTTGCTATTGCAAATAATGCTGCAATAAACATGCTTGTACAGGTATCTTTTTTTGTAGAATGGTTTGCATTTCTCTGGGTATAATGTCAGAAGAGGAATTGCTGGGTGGTATGGAATTTTGATTTTTAGATATTTTAGAAAACGCCATACTGTTTTCCACAGAGGTTGTACTAATTTACACTCCCACCAACAGTGTAGAAGTGTTCTCTTTTCTTTGTATTCTTTCCAGCATTTGTTGTTTTTTGAGTTATTAATCATGGCCATCCTGACTGGAGTTAGGTGATTTCTCACTGTGGTTTTGATTTGCATTTCTTTAATGATTAGTGAAGCTGGGTGTTTTTTCATGTTTGTGTTGGCTGGTCGTGTCTTCTTTTGAGAAGTGTCTATTCATATATTTTGTCAACTTTTTAATAGACTTGTTTTTTTTTTCCTTTCAGCATGTTTGAATTCCTTGTAGATCCTGAATGTTAGGTATTTGTCAGATATACAATTGGCAAATATTTTTTCCCATTCTGTGGGCTGTCTCCCCACTCTCTTGATGGTTTCTTTTGCTTTCCAGAAGCTTTTCAGTTTGATGAGACTCCACTTGTCTATCTTTTGGGGGTTTGGGGGCTTTTGGCATTTTTGATCAGGAATTGTTTGCCTATTCCAAACTCTGTCTGGTTCAACATCCACAAGATCATAAATGTAATTCAATGTATCAACAAATGTAAAAAATAAGAAACAAATGATTATATCATTAGATGCAGAAAAAAGTTTTGAGAAAATCCTACATCTCTTCTTGATAAAAACTCTCAAACACCTAGGCACGGAGAAAACATAACTCAAAATAGTAAGCGTCATCTATGATAAACTCACAGTCAACATATTACTAAATGGACAGAAATTGGAAACGTTTCCCCTGAAAACCAGAACAAAACAAGGTTGCCCTCTCTCACCCTTTCTGTTCAACATAGTGTTAGAAGTCCTAGCTAGAGAGATCAGACAAAAGAAGGAAATCAGGGGTATCCAAATTGGAAAAGAAGACGTTAAATATCCCTCTTTGCTGACAATATGATCCTATACCTGGAAAATCCAAGAGAATCTGTCAAAAATCTCCTGCACTGATAAATGACTTTGGCAATGTCTCAGTGTACAAAATCAATGTACAAAACACAGTTACATTTTTATATACTAACAACAAACAGGCAGAGAACTAAATAAAAGCATAGCCCTATTAACAATAGTCACACACACACACACACACACACACACACACACACACACACGAAATACCTTGGCATCTTCCTAACCAGAGAAGCAAAAGACCTTTACAACAAAAACTACAAATAATTGCTCAAAGAAATCAAAAAAGACCAAACAAATGGGAAAATATCCCATGGTCATGGATCGAAAGAATCAACATTGTTAAGATGTCCATCATATACAAGGTAATCTACAAATTCAATGAAATACCCATTAAGTTATGATCATCATTTTTCTCAGACCTGGAAATGACAATACAGAAGTTCATATGGAAACATAAATGACTACAAATAGCCAAAACAATCCCCAGCAAAAGAAACAAAGTGGGAAGTATCACACTTCCAGACTTTAAACTTTATTACAAGACTACAATAATCAAAACAACCTGGTAGTGGTACAGGAACAGGCATATAATATAATGTAATATATGATCTTCATAAAAGTAACACCAGAGTTGGATAAGGCAAGACTTGTGACCCAAATGCCGTTCTGTGGTCCCTGGATTAGAAATTGCATTAATCTGTCTATACTCACATCCACTGCTAAAGGGTTGCCTCCATTAAAATGCATGTTTTAATTCTTGATACAAGAATATGAAAAAAAATAAGAGTACAATTATTTATTTCTTAAATGGAGTAGCAGGTTAATCACTGATGGCAATGATATTATAGATCAATCATCTAGAACAGGTAATACTGTGGCAAAAATTACGCCTTGAAGAAATAAGTCAAAAATATAAACTCATGCATATCATTGTCATGTATCTCTCTGGCCTTAGGGCTTGGCCATATGATTTGCTTTACCAACTGGCAAGTGAGCAGGCAAGAAAATGTGCTGGTTTTAAACCTAGACCTGAAGACACCTACACGTTTCTGTTTGTTCTTCTGCCGTGTGTCTGAGAAAATGTCCATCTAGGCTGCTAATCTCAGAAAGGAATGAGATGTATACAGCAGGACTGCATTAGCTATACACATACAGGAGAAGAAATGGTGGTTGTTTGAAGCCATTGAGCTTTATTCTACATTATTGTGGCAATAGCTAATTGAAACGGCAAATAAACTTTGTCTTTCCTAAACACATATTGACAATAATATCAGCCATCTTTGTGGTAAAAATAATAAAGACTATATTTTATTTAAAAAAAAAAAAGAACAGGCATATAGTAGACCAAAGGATCAGTATAGAGATTCCAGAAGCAAAACCTCAATTTCTCAACCAACTCATGTTTGACAAAGCCTTCACCAACAACCACTGTGGAGAGGAGAACCTATTCAGTAAATGATGCTGGGAAAACTGGCTGACCACATGTAGAAGAATGAAACAGGACCCCTATCTATCACCATACACAAAAATCAACTCCAAATGGATCAAAGACCTATACATAAAACCTCAAACTAGTCAATATCTGTTTGGGGATGGGAGGGCACACCTCATCAACAAGGGTACCTGCACAATGCATATTTGTAGACCTAACCCTTAACTGTACCCCACAATTTTAAAATAAAAAAATATGTATTAAAAAAAAAGAATCTTAGAAGAATCAGGAGACACCCTTACAGGCATCAGAACTTTGTTTAGAATAGGGCTAACTATTCTTCGCTCTGAAGAAATTCCTTCTAAATAATATACCCAGTGCCCCTTCAATCTTCTGCATGTGGTCAGTCATAAATTATAATATTTTCAAGTATGGATGGTGAGAACAGGTACTATCCCTAACCCATGTATAGTTGAGACATTCTTCTGTCTAATCCTTTCAGATGGTATTTTTCCCAACTATGGGGAGTTTTTTTCACATGCATGCAATGATCAGCTAACTACTTAAGCAAGGTCCTCTGCATATCTCTGGATTTCCTTCTCCAGCATTCTGTTCCGTGAACTCCAGCTGCCTTGGTCTCCCCAGACTTATAGTTTCGCTCCTATATTCAGGGATTTTGCTAGTTACAGTCTTTCTGAGCCATGGCCTGGCAACTCTCTCCATGCAGGTAGCTAGAGAAATCGTAGAATTTTTTCCCTTGTCTTTCAGGTGTCAGTGTCCTTTGTTATTTCAAATATTTTGTCTGGTTTATTTGGCTTTAGGTGGGAGGGTAAATCTAATTCCTGTTACTCTATATTGGCTGGAAGCAGAAGTATTTTTTTGTTATTTAAAATTCCCTATCTATAGAGACACTTAATATAATCATGTAGCTAGGATTGCACCAAGGCAATGACAAGTATAAAATGCCCAAATAAGAGCAGTATTCCTCTTGTGGTATTTGACATACAACGAACACACATGTGCATTTGATCTACTCAGCTGGATTATAAATACAGTAATGACAAGGATTTTATCTTGCATTCTTCATGTATTCTTCCTTTGTCCCTAGCTTGTATCCTGCAGAAGCAGGATAAATGGTGGTAATTACTAATTTGCATTCTCCTTTCACAGCTTAAGTCGGTTTCTTTTGCCTTCTCTGAGACAATGTACGATCACAAATGCTCACTAATAAGCCTTACTATGTAGATCATGAAAGAACTTATTTAGCATTTTTTAATAGGCAAAGATAAATTTTCAGAAGATACCAAGTCTGGTGCCTTTTTAACCCATATGAAAAGACAGGTGCTATCTCATATGCTTTTAATAATTCTTACTGTTGATCTGAGAAATGTTGGTATATAATGACTGATTGGAAAATTAAACATAGATAGTACATGATGAAATTTCTTTTGAGAGTTAGTGGAAAGGACATTGAGGCAGCACGAAGTTTTAGTGCAGGTCTTGGGATCAGAAATGCCTCAATTCTATCCTGGTACCACAAACTTTTTGGTTGGTCAAGGTTCTTGACCTTACCAAGTCATGATCTGATCATCTCTTAAGTGAGCATAACAATGCCACTTTACAGAATTAGCATGAGAATCATAGACAATATTCATAAAACACTTAGCAAAGGCCTTGCTACATAGTAGGAAAAGACATTTCAGAATTTGGAATCTGGCTCTGTTATTTATTAGCTTTGGGGTTCATGTTAGCCAAGCCAAGGTTAGGTTCAGTTCCAGCTTTCGGGGTGGTGTGAAGATTGTATTGGATACTGCAGATGAAAAGCACTTGGTAAACTGCCTACAATAAATATGTGTTGATTAATCCCTGTCTACTAACAACCACTTTGACAATGCATAAAACCTCTGTGGCTTTCTTGAAGAAAATTAAAACACTTGGGGGTAAGGGGTGACAATTGATATTTTAGTCTTTCTTCAACCAAGTCTTCATTTCTTTCAAATCAACCATGCACTTTCCTCAGAACCAAAACACCATTATTCAAGAACTGTCAAGATGAACACCCTGGTGTTCATCAGACCTAATTAATTTTTGTATTATTATTTTTTAAATATTTTATGCATTTTCAATACAAATTGATACAATAAAAGCCAAGCAAGAATACCGTATTTTGCATTATTATTTTATCAGGTTTCACATTTTGGCATTAAACAATAGTATAAATCAACTAGAAAACAGCATGAAAACACCAATAAAGACAAATATTATCTTAACATTCTCACACTGTTCTCTCGTAATATCTCCTGTTAGAAGTGGTTAGGAGGAAAAGAAAAATACCACATAAAATGATCTCTACCATAAATATTTAAATTTCGATGATGTTCATGCTAGACAAAAAAAAAAATCTAGCAAAGGAAAATGCAATACTTTAGGCAATGGCAATGTAAAGATAAACAATAATACTAGCAGTAAACTACCACATAATACATAGAGAAATAAAATTGATAAAGAATCAGCAAATAAATGTTTCTTAAGAAACTTTTTCATAGAGCATATATATATAAATAGGAATTCTGGAGCAGTTAGAAATCTTTTTATTTAATCCTATGCTGACTATACGCACAATTGTCATGAAGGTAAAAGAGCAAATAACAATTTTTTTCTCTTATAATAGTAGTCACAGAAAAAAAATCCAAATATACGAAATACTACCAATATCTATTTTAAAATGCAATTTTAAGGTATTAAAAGAGTCTGCTACTAATTCTTCTTGCAAAAAAATCTCTCACATAGCAAAACCTAGGTACACAAAGCTACATTCACTCAGGGATTTTAAAAGAAAAAAACACTTGATTATTTTTTCAATAATTTATGAAAATAATTAAAAATATGTGTTTTAAAAACATGTACACTCACACATACCCATCATTTCTACCTCTTACTCTTTTGAGTGGTAAGGATGGGGAAGGAAGAGGGTGTCAAAATTGCTGGGGGATGGAGTGGTCAAAGACTATGTGGTTTAAAAAGCCCCACTATGTGGATTATGATGAGCACATAAACACTGAGCAGCTTTCCTCAAGCTTCTACGTTTCAAAGAGAAAAAACAACTGCTCAAAGAGTCCTAATTTTCACCTACATAAATTTTGAGTCTAAGTTACTGCTATTAAATTACTTTAGCTGAGCTCATTATTCACACCTTGATTTTGAAAAGTTCTAAGTTAAAGAATGATCCCCCCCCCACACACACACACACATACTGCCAAGAAAAAAGTAGTGTGCATGGACTGGAGGGAAGGGTGAAGGAGATTGAATCAGGTGGACCTGAAATCCTGGGCAAACACAACTAAAGAGTAGAAGACAAAGGACATTGTTCCCCAGAATCTTGGTGTCTTAAAGCCAAAGGCAAACACCAAGGTGAGAGTAAGAGTGAAACGTAAGGTGAGGAGGACCGGTTAGATGGAACAGTCCATGCTCAGGAATTAGAACTAGGACTGAAAGAATCTTTCTCCTCCCTCCCTCTCTTTCTTCCCACAGCCTATTCTTCCAAATCCAGAAAACAACAGTTCCTCAGCATAGGGAAGGATCTATCCAGGTTTTTAAAAAGAAATTTTGTTTACTAAAATGACTAACATCAGGTCAGTCTTTAAACAGTTGGAGTGAAAGAAAGGGGAACCATCAAAGAACACAGTAACTCTGAAGTTAAGGAAACAAGGATGACAGCCTATGGTTCAACCAACATTTTTGAGGGCCTACTACGTCCAATGGCTGAGCTTTTTTTTAAAGCATGACCAATATTTATGAAGCATGTTAATATGTGCCAGGCACTGTCCTAGAAATTCTTCATGAACTGAATCATTTATCTTCACAATGATCCTATAAAAATGATTCTATCATTATTCCCATTTTACAGATGGGGAAACTAAGACTCATGGAAGATAAGCACCTTGCCTGATGTCACACATCTCTTAATGGAAAAAGGCACATTTATACCTAATCTGATTTCAAAGCCCATGTCCTTAGCCACGATGTTTCATTGCAAACTCATGCTTTATTGGTAGGGTTTGGCAGGATTGAAAGAGTATTACTGACTTTAGTCCTCATGCACGTACCTGACTGTGGCCCTGACACTGCCCTTCTGCTTTTTTATAGTTTCATAAACTAAATATAGGTTCAATGTCTTTAATGTGGTGTAAATTTCTCTTGACAAGTATCTATTGGCACACACCCCCTCAGCCTTCACATAGCTGTATAATTAATGGCAGAGGCAACTCAAAAGGAGGAATTTAAGCATATTATGCAATGTTAGCATCCGTAGAATTTTGCTCTTATTTAGGTATTTCTTATCTCATTGGTAAAAAAAAAAAATCTTGATTCCCTAAGGCCATAGCAGCTGATCCATGAGGAAGCTGCACATGGATACCACTGGTCATCAGAGAGAACTATCGTGGGGCACTGTAGAAGTAGCTGGGATAGTAGTTTGAAGCTTAACCCTGTCACCTAATTCCTGGGTGATGTCCAGGCAATCATAGAGTTCTTTGAGTTTATTTACCCATTTGTATAATGAGAAAACAAGACAGCTACCTCCATACCAGTAGTGTGGAAACTAGAAGAAATAATATGTCTAAAAGAGTCTAGCACCATACCTAGAGATGCTTGGAGCATGTTAGCCTAAATTTCATAAAAGCTAATCTGATATTTCCATGTTTGACTACCTGTTGGCCAACCCATTTTTCTTTTAAATGCAAAAACTGTTTGCATTGTGAAAATTCTATTCTGGTAGATCTCACATTTTACTGTATGTACCACTAAGGATATGTTAAAACTCAGATTTTCTAAAGTTTACTCACAAAGATTGAAATTCAGAAAGTCTGCGGTGGGGCTCAAAAACTTGTACTTTTAGTAAATCTGCTCAGAAAAACACACTTTATCCCCTCCCACTGTGGGAGCTTTCTTGTCCTCTCAATAAATCCTGCGTTCTCACTGAAAAAAAAGAAAAGAAAAGAAAAACCACTTTGAACACTGCTCTCACTCTCTGTCTCTATCACTTTCTTTCTTTCTCTCTCTCTCCATATAAATATATATGTCTATATGTCTCTCTCTCTCTCTCTCTCTCTCTCTCTCTCTCTCTCACACACACACACACACACACACACACACACACACACACACACACACACATATTTAAAGTTCACCATATAATATATTCTAGGTGTAGGCTAGGTCCCAATTCACTAATGCTGCTGAAGCCTCCTAAGGATCATGTAAGCCTATACCTTTAATATATTCTTGACAATTAGGAAGAAAAACCATGGGACCCATAAAAATGCAAATCTATATGAACAAAACATTCTGAAACTTAATCTTGAATTAGCACATGATGAGATGAAGAGAGTATAACAGAGAGTCTATCAATGTGTATGAGAGGATTAAGACAAAGCTATCAGCTTGACATAGCCGTTGCGAAAACAGTATGGAGGTTCCTAACGAAATAAAAAATTCAGCTACCAAATGACCCAGCAATCTCTCTTTTGGGTATAGACCCAAAGGAAATGAAATCATCTCCTCATAGAGATATCTTCATTCCCATGTTTATCGCAGCATTACTCACGGTGGCCAAAATATAAAAACAACCGAAGTGTCCATCAATGGCTGAATAGATAAAGAAATTATATTACTATTTAATCGTTGTAAATAAATTATACAATGACTAAAACGGCAAAAAAAAAAAAAAAGAAAAAGAAATTGTGTTATACTGTCATGCACCAAATAATGACATTTTGGTCAATGACGGACCACATGTATGATGGTAATCCCATAAGATTATAATAGAACTGAAAAATTCCTATCCCTTAGTGTGTCACATAGTGAAATGCATTACTCATGTGTTTGTAGTGATGCTGGTGTAAACAAACCTACTGTACTACCAGTCATATAAACGTACAATGCATACCACGATATACAGTACATAATACCTGATAATGATCATAAATGACTATGTTACTGATTTATATATATAATACACTACACTTTTAATTATTTTAATATGTACTCCTTCTACTTATAAAAAACCAGCTAACTGTAAAACACCCTCAGGCAGGTCTTTTAGGTGGTGTTATAGAAGAAGGCATTGTTATCTTAGGAAAAGACAGCTCCAACGTGCTATTGCCCGTGGAGACCTTCTAGTGGGACAAGATGTTGTGGTGGAAGACAGTGATATTGATGATCCTGACCCTATGTAGGCCCATGTATGCTAATGTATGTGTGTTGTTTTTTAAACAAAAAAGTTTAAAATGTTGAAAAAATAGTAAATAGCTTATAGAATAAGAATATTAAAAATATGTGTTCACGTGTACAGTGTATTTGTGTTTTAAGACGTGTTATTACAAAAAAGACTTTTTTAAAGTTTAGAAAATTAAGTTTATATTGTAAAAAAAGTGAGAGTAATCTAAGATTATTATTGAAGAAAATGTATTTTTTATAAGTTTAGTGTAGCCTAAATGCATAGTGTTCATAAGTCTACAGCAGTCTATAATAATGTCCTAGGTCGTCACATTCACTCACCACTCTCACTAACACTCAAAGCAACTTCTGATCTTTCAAGCCTCATTCATGATGAATGCCCTATACAGGTATACAATTTATTTTTCCTTTTTTTTTTTTGAGTTGGAGCCAGGCTGGAGTGCAGTGGCACACTCACAGCCATCCCAGCATCAACCTGCTAGGTTCCAGCGATCCTTCCACCTCAGCCTTCCAAGTAACTGGAACTATAGGCGTGCACTACCATGCCCAGCTAATTTATTTATTATAGCGATGAAGTCTTGCCAAGTTGCCCGAACTGGTCTTGAATCCGCAAGCTCAGGCAATCCACTCACTTGGGCCTCCCATAGTACTGGTATTACAGGCTGAGCCACTGAGCCTGGTCTTTTTTTTACTTTTTATACCATATTTTTGTCATACCTTTTTCATATTTAGTACACAAATATGTACCACTGTGTTACAGTTGTTTATGGTGTTCAGTATAGTAACATGCTACACAGGTTTGTGGCCTAGAAGTAAGAGGCTATACCACAGAGCCTAGGTGTGTAGCAGGCTATACCACTAAGCTTGTGTAAGTACAGTGCATAATATATCCATACCAACAATATCGCCCATAGGTGCATTTCTTAGAAAATGTATCCCTGTTGTTAAACAATATTATTTGGCCTTTAATAAAAAAGATCCTGCTATTTGTCATACCATGGATGAAACTGGGGACATTATGCTAGGTTAAATAAGACAGACACAGAAAGAAAAGTACTGCATGATCTATGTCACTTATATGTGGAATCTAAAGAAAATAAAAGTCAAATGCATAGAAATAGAAAATATAGTACCAGCTACCAGGAGGGGATGGGGCAGGAGAAAGAAATTGGGAGATGTAGGCGAAAGTATCCAAAGTTGCAGATATGTAGGCCAAATAATCTAGAAATCTAAAGTACAATATGTAACTTTCATTAATAATACTGTATTGTTTTGGAGATTTTTGCTAAGAGAGTAGATTTTTACTCTTATAGTTACATTTTTAAAAGGGTAACTATGTGAGATGATGGCTATGTTATTTCTTGGACTGTAGTAACCATTTTACTGTTTACATAAAATATCATGGGCCGGGCTCGGTGGCGCAGCCCGTAATCCCAGCACTTTGGGAGACTGAGGCGAGTGGATTGCCTAAACCTGTGGGTTTGAGACCAGCCCGGATCTCGTCACTACAATAAATAAAAAACGAGCCAGGCATGGTAGCGCGTGCCTATAGTTCTGGCTACTTGGAAGGCTGAGGCGGAAGGATCGCCGGCGCCCAGCAGGTCGACACTGGGATGGCCGTGAGTGTGGCACTGCACTCCAGCCTGGGCGACAGAGGGAGACTTCAACTCAAAAAAAAGAAAAAAAAAAAAAAAGCCGGGCTCGGTGACTTTAGCCTGTACTCCCGCGCTTTGGGAGGCTGAGGTGAGTGAATGACCTGAGCCCGCTGGTTCGAGACCTGCCTGGGAAACTTGGCGAGACCTCATCTCCATAATAAATCAAAAAATTAGCCGGGCGTGGTGGCATGCACCTGTAGTTCTGGCTGTTTGGAAGGCTGAGGCGGAAGGATCGCGGAGCCCAGCAGGTCGAGGCTGCGGTGGCCGGGAGCGGCCACTGCACTCGTCTGGGCGACAGAGTGAGATTCCGACTCAAAAAAAAAAAAAAAAAAAAAAATCATGTTGTACACCTTAAATATACAAGATTTTTTAAATTTTTATTTATTTATTATTGATTATTAATTTTTTTGAGTTGGAGTCTCACTCTGTCGCCCAGACTGGAGTGCAGTGGCCGCTCCCGGCCACCGCAGCCTCGACCTGCTGGGCTCCGGCGATCCTTCCGCCTCAGCCTTCCAAGCAGCTCGAACTACAGGCGCGCGCTACCACGCCCGGCTAATTTTTTTTTTTAAAATGTATTGTAGAGATAAGGTCTCGCCAAGTTGCCCAGGCAGGTCTCAAACCCACTCAGGCAATCCACTCACCTCGGCCTCCCAAAGCGCGGGATTACAGGCTGAGTCACCGAGTCCGGTCTACATGAATTTTTTAAAGTTTATGAAAAGAAGCTACCCAGATTTTCATACTGTTTTTCTTTTGAGTATGCTTTAGTAAAGGGAATGTAGAAGAAAAGTGGACTCTGAATGAGGTTTAAACAAAGAAATCAATGAAATTTTAAAAAGGTCAAAGAGCAAGTCCTCTGAAAAAAGCTCTCAATCTTTAACTGTATTTGCAGGTCTTTAAAAACTCTTGGGTAGATCATTTATTTGCAAGAAGTATTGGCAGAGTTTTGTTGACATTTTCTTTAGTGCTTTTCTGGACTGCTTTAGCATTCTTCAATTTTCCTTGAACTGTGAAAGGATCCAAGAATGTTAGTTAAGAAAGACTACTTTGGTCAAAGGAAATTACATTCAATAAATGGTGGAGAAACTGTCAAACTAGGTGCATTTGCTTGCATGGAGCCAAGTGCATTCTTCCAGAAGAATTTGGCCATGAATAAAAATTGTCTCAAGACTTTAAAATAATTTGAAATTCAAGTGAGTTGTTCATTTCTTAGGCTTTGAAAATCAGTTGTCAGCCCATCTGTATGTTTCAGTATTCATACAGAAATTATATTCTGGGAAAATGTACTCACTGAAACATATCACTAACTTGCCCCCTAAATTACCAAGTAGATAGGGTTTGTTCATTTGACATTGAGAAACTGTCCACTAAAATGCTTCCATCACATCTCCACTTCAGCCTTTAGCATGGCTTAATTCACTCTCCCCCCAAAACTAACATTCCTATCTAACTCTTTCATCTGAAACCTCACCAGAGATTCCTATCTGTGGCAATCACTCTGATGCACTGCAACCCTTGATATCTGTGCCACTCACTTAAAACTTGGCCATTTTTAGCATACACTTTTTTTGTGTGTATATTTGTCTCCTTAACAAAGTAGTAAGCTCCTTTAAGGGCAGAAACCATATCTTCATCTGAACCTCTGTAAGCCCATACTTTTGCACACAGCAGGCATTCATTCAAGTAAAGATTTACCGATGGGAGTTGAACATACTGAACTTCGTGAGTGTCCTCCAAAGTGTTATGCTAGTCCTGAAAGCTACCAAGTGTTTGCTGGGCAGCCCACAGAGTCACCAGCCCCTTTTGCTAGTACTAAGAGCCACCATGACCTTTTCCAGAGTCCTCTAAGTTTTGGATAGTGTCTTGGCATTGTAGGATTTTCATATTCTGTATGATAGAAATCCAAATATGATCTAGACTCATTTTTATCCATATGTATCTCCAAGTAGAAAAGAGAGAAAAAAATTCTGCAGTCATTGCTGGTTTTAGTTTTCTTTGGTTTGGAGACTAGGAGTATTGGCAAACAGACAGATACCCATATATTCAATACAAGAAAAATATCACCCAAAAAAGCATGCATCAATATTACTAAAAACTTAAAGTAACAATAAAAAGTATACAGCCAATGTGGAATATTATTTCGCTCACTCATAATTAGTGCTAGGTTCATAGTACAAGAATCAGTATGATCAAAGAAGCAGGGAATCAAACCTCTACTTCTTTCTCATGGCAACCCAGTGCCTACATTCTCTCATTTGTAAAATCATAAGAGAACTTCCATTACCACCATTACCTATAGTGTGACATTATCTGTAGGAAAGAATGTATTTTTCTTGGCCCCCATTCAAAAAGATTGGTTACTTAATGGCTTAAATTGGCTTATTATAAGATTGTTTCACCTGAACAACTATTGTAATACTATAAGAAAAGGATTGACAGTGGCGGGAAACTATGGGGGGGTAGGGAGGGGAAGGAAGGTGGGATTAAGGTAGTCAATATCTGTCTGAGGATGGGGGGGCACACCTCATCAACAAGAGTACCTGCACAATGCATATTTGTATACCTAACCCTTGACTGTACCCCACAATTTTAAAATAAAAAATATGTTAAAAAAAGAGAAGTAAGGAATCTTTGAGAAAAGTTCGTATTTTATAAAATCAAATGTTGCTTTTTGTCAGTATTTTAGACTTTCAAATGAGCAAACTTTCTTGAGTCCATGTGACAAAAAGAGTTAAAAGAACGATGAAACACAGAGAGCTGTCCTGTACCACGCAGTGGAGTCTTGAAACAGACAAATAAGTTCCCTGATATCAAGCGTCAATCAAGTCGGGGGCTTGTGTGCTTTTTGATTAAACAGTGAGACAGTGATTGGAATAATGAGGAACAATGCTGAAAAACAATAGAGAATTGCTGGCTTTTTTCCCCATCTCTACTATCACTTCTAAATGATAACCATAATTCAGTAAAAGATCATAGAGGCTGGCATTCATGCTGAACATCACGTCCTACCAGCCTTTTATTTACTAAATTTCTCCTAAATGAATATCTAGCCGAGGGGAGTAAATTGTATGTGACCACTATCAATAGCAAGCTAAAATATATTGGCATGATATCAAATAAATAGAGTGGATAAATACATTAGTCTGGCACAGGATTACACATGGTGAGCTGTTTTATAGGTTTGTGGCAAAGGAATAGAAGACATTATTACAAATAAGTGTGCTGTTCTTATTGTCTCATATGAGAAGGCTCAATCTTGTTAAATCAAATAAGAATTTCAGAAGGATTTGGGCCATACTACTAAGTTTTTAAATCAGAACATAGGTCTTTTTCTAGGGTGCAAGATTTTATATTGAATGAAGAAATTAAACTGGCTGAAATAATGAAAGCTGAACTTAAAAAATGAGTTGTAGATTCTCTATGAGGAAAGACATGGAAATGTTTGCTGATGAATAAATTTAAATTCATTATTGAAAACTGAAACAGCACAGCATTTTTTAAAATTAACCTATAACTTTAAATTTGGGAAGAAACTTTGTGCATTGTAAGGAAAAAGCACTAATTTGTGAGTTATTGACATTTTCACTCTCTCTTACATGGTATGTTTTCAAAATCCACAATGGAAATGTGACTCTTGTTTTGTTATTAATGTTCCCAGAAAGGAAGGTCAGACAGAAGGAAAACATTTCTTCCTCAATTAAGAAGGCTTTTAAGCCTTTTTGCCTGAATTTCACTAATGCCTCATTTCGATAAATCAATCATTTTGTTCTACTATTGTATTGAAATGTACTTTAATAACAAATGTTTGAAATCAGAAGTGACATTTTTTCTAAGATGCATATCTAATAAAGTAACACATTTTCATCCTGTGTGAAACAGCTGGACCATGACGAGATCACATTAGCACTAATTAAAATGATATTTTTTTGTGCAAATTTTGCTAACCCAGCTTCATTGGACTCAAAAGGATTTTTGAAATCCATAATAAAGGCTATTATGTAATCTTACCATGATTCTCTTGAATCAGGCTACTGTCTAATTTCTCTGTAACGATATTTTCTTAAAACTCTCATTCTATAAAATCAATATTAAGTTTTTACTCTTATAGCTCTTTTTTCAATATATGATCCTCATTTAATTAAAAAAAATTAAAGCTTTAATTTATTTTGCTTGATGAACAAGAAAAATATAATATTAAAGACAACATTTTGCAATGTTTCTCTTTTTCCTCACTTTACTAGGTCCCTGTTGTTCCCAACGTATAATTTGCAAAACATATTGCTTCAATACTTACAATGAGAGAGGCGGCCCAGCTGTGGGAGGGAGAGGACAACAGCCTCCAATATTACCATAATAATCTGCCTAGAGTCCCATGAGCCCTCTGGTATATACAATTCTCTGTACTGCAGGCCCCAGCTGGAGAACATTCTCTTGACATGTATGCCAACCTTTGCCTGCAGGCAAAATAAAAAAAAGGCAGAGAAGTAATCATGAAAATAAAAAATCTTGTCAACGGCATTAGGATGCAGTTCCCATGTTTTTTGCTCACGTAGGCAGGCATTGTGCTAACAAAATGATATGAGACTTTAAAAGACCGCAGCTGGTATATATTTAGACCAAAAAAAAAAAATCCATGCGTTATGTTAATTCTGCAATCCTAAAATTTGGAGATGGAGGGGGGCATGTGGGCAGTGATAGGTTAGCTATTACTGTCAATACGTATGACAACTTAATTTACCGAGTATTACTTGGACAATCGCTTATTATAGGGGTTTAACAAGAAGGAGCAGCTTCACAGTATTGAGGTTAATCATGGGTGAACATTTCAAACAAAGATTATTTATATTTTTTTGTCAAATGAATGTCAGAAGAACTTGAGCAGTTGCTGGTTAATATGCTTTTTAAATTATCCTGCACAACTAATTCTATAACTGTCCCTAAAAACTCAGTCTTAAGTTAAAGAAGTTATATTCACCTTTTAAAAAAATAAGATAAAACGTTGAAGGCCCTTCTTGAACTAAATATGTGTGTTTTGAAACTGAAAGTTCAGTTGGATTGTATTTTACTTTAAAAGCCAATAAAACTCAATGGGCTTAGAATATTCTAAATGAATGATGAAAATTCTGACATTCTTGTTACAACACTAAAAGTTCCCAAACTTCATTTGTTGAAATACAAGACTGCTCTGAGGATAAAGCAATTCAGAATATATCTGCAGTCACACACATTGTAAGTACTTTACTAGGTAGTATCCCATTGGATAAATGCTCTGAACAGGTAAGAAAATGATACTACACATGTAGTATATTAACTTTCTTGCCAAATTAATTTTCTAGATACTAGAAAGACTGGAAGAGGGCAGTATAGTGTTATATTATTCTTAAACATTGCCAAGAAATGCCCAATTTTACCGTCTTTTGTAAATCTGGTGATGATAAATCTCTCTACTTTGCAAACTAAGAGACAGATTTAGACAATTTAGGGTTCACGGTGCAAAGACAAGTTGTTCATAGTTGTTGACTATTTCTGAGGCCAGGATAGACACATAGGGTTTGTAATTACAAATTTATGAGACTATTAAATTAATGTCTATCTCTCTCACCAAATGTAAGCTACATGAGGGCAAGACAATTGTATTTTATTTATCGATTTAGAAAATTGCATCCACCATTTTATACAAAGTGCATGGCACACACTAGGTATTTGTTGAAACAAAGAGTGTATGCATTTAATTATTCATTCATTCATTCACTCAAGTTTTTTTTTTTTATTTGGAGTCTCACTGCGTCACCCAGACTGGAGCACAGTGGCAGCTCCTGGCCACTGCAGCCTTGACCTGCTGGGCTCCGGGGATCCTTCCGCCTCAGCCTTCCAGTAGCTGGAACTATAGGCGTTCACTACTGCGCCCGGGTAATTTTTTGATTTATTGTAGAGATGAGGGCTCGCCAAGTTGCCCAGGTGGGTCTCGAACCCGCAGGCTCAGGCAATCCACCCACCTGAGCCTCCCAAAGCACGGGATTACAGGCTGAGCCACCAAGCCCGGCCACTCAAATATTTACTGAGGAACTGGGGATACAGCAATGAGTAAAGCTTGTCTTCATGACACAGAAGACAGGTATTATAAAAGATAAGAAAAATAAGTACAATATGTACTGTTAAATGATTATAAATACTAATAGGAACAAGTCAGCAGGGAAAGGAGAAAGAGTGTGGACAGAAATTACAATTTTAGAAAGAGTGGTCAAGAGGCCCCTTGCAATGAAAGTGTGAAATGAATTTAGTTCTCTCCATTGGGTAAAATTGAGTAAGAATCCAGTCCCAGTAAGAATCCATTTAAAAGACAAAGCAAAAACTCAAAATGTCCACACTTTCATCACTTATGTAAATTGCTTTATCTCCCATGAAATGGTATGCCTCTCTAACACAGAGACAGCAAATCTTTTTTGGATATTATCCCTGGCACTTGGTATAGTATTTTATACACAGTAGGTACTCAAGTTGTTATGCTAAATTAACTTGGATTTCTATTAGAATAAAAGGAAAAGAATAGGAAGATCTTCTCTGACCCCAGGGAATGGCAAAATAACCAAGGATGGAAGAGAACCATGCAACACATTCTGCATGGTCAGGGAATAGTAGTGAGTTTGGGTGTATACCATTTGTAGTGCTGGGTTTGATACTGTGGAAAGCTCCCAGACTACTACACTCAGCTGCCCAGCCCAGAGAAACCCACCTTTGGTCTTCAGAGAAAAGAAGACAAATTTACGTAGAAAACTGTGCATAGGCAGGCTCGGTGGCTCAGCCTGTAATCCCGCGCCTTTGGGAGACTGAGGTGAGTGGATTGCCTGAGCCCTCGGGTTCGAGACCGACCTGGGCAGGCGAGACCTCATCTCTACAATAAATCAAAAAATTAGCCGGGCATGGTAGTGCATGCCTGTAATTCCGCTACTTGGAAGGCTGAGGGGGAAGGATCGCCGGAGCCCAGCAGGTCAAGGCTGCGGTGGCCGGGAGCAGCCACTGCACTCCAGTCTGGGCGACAGAGTGAGACTCTAACTCAAAAAAAAAAAAAAAAGAAAAGAAAAGAAAACTGTGCATATGTACCATTACAAATAAAGAAATTAATCAAACCCCCTGCCTTACCAATGGCGATTACATTGGGATTACTTCTATCTAAGAAGGAAAGCACACACATGTTATTCTTGTGAAAGTGGTCTTGAAGGGACTCCATACCCCTTTTTATCCATATCTTCAATTTGTGATCCGGGCACACATGAAATACCTAGGCAGATGCTGCCTGGAGAGGTCAAATGCTACAGTGTCGAGCAGCATGAGCTAAAGGAGCATTACATTCTCCACTGAAAAAATGGAGAACTGGAATCAGAACAGGGGTTCTGGGGAAAACAACTAAGCAACAGCAAGCAACAGATGCAAAAGACACTGGCATAAAAAAAGGATTGACACCCCCCAGGTTCCTTCAACCTAGTCCAGTCCCATGCACCGGTTCCCTGGTGTATGAGTTTGTGTACAAAGAGGAGCATCCGTGTGAGAAAGGGCATCTCTGAGGGCAAGAAGATCCGAAAGAAGTACTCAGACCAGGTCCTGATGATAGTAGAAAAAGATCCCAAAACTGATTGGAAATCTGAACAAAAAAAATACTTGGTGCCTCTTGATCTTACAGGCCGGGAACCTGACCAGAGATCCAGTTAGCAAGTTCTACTTCTTGATTCGGAAGTGAATTCATCTCCAAGTTAAGGATGCCTTGTTTTTCTTTGTCAACAATGTCATTCCACCCACCAGTGCCACAATGGGTCAGCTATACCAGGAACACTGTGACGACTTTTCTATATATTGCCAACAGTGATGAAAGTGTCTATGATCTGTGAAGCTGCTGCCCCTGCAATGGAAGGGAGTCTCACTCTACCAAGAGAGAGGTGGTCCGCCTTCCTTGACCTCCTCCTTCAAACTCAAACACCACCTCTTTTCTTCAGGATGTAGACTTCTTCATGTTTGAGGCTTTCTCTCTAGTCTCTTTTAGTAATGGTGGAGACGGCTTTCCTTTCTCCTTTATTCCCCTCTCTGCCCACTTTTCCCCACTCTGCTTTACACTTTTTAATTGTCCATCTCTGTCACATCAAGTGATTATTTTGGTTTCTGTTCCCTTTCTAACTTCCCCAAAGGCTCCAAACCTTAGCAATCCCTTCCTTTCACTACTGTATTTTTGGGGGGTGGTCAGAAGGGACTGAAATTGGGGGAAGAAGGTAGGAGGCATATCAATAAAGATGGAAAAATGAAAAAACTGGAAAAATAAAAAAGGATTGATACAACTACTGCCCAAAATTTTAGAAGAACTTACAGATGGCAAAACAAGAAAAAACTGCAACACAATACAACAGAAGAAAGGTGTAGTATCACTTTCTTCCCTCAACACTAACTGAATGTCCATGCTCTTCCTCATCCATAGCCCATTGCATACTTTCCTATTGGCTTTTCTTCTGCTGTCTAGTACTAAAAGTCACGGTTTTTTCATCACTGCCTCTGTGTGAAGACTGAAGGCTTACACCGTTGAATCCACAGATCCTAGAAACTATCTAGAAATGTAGGCATTCAATAAATACTCGTTACTAGGAACAAATCCTTCAAATATATTGGGCATTGACTTAGATCTTTATTAAATCACAATGCTCACATTCTTTTAACAACTTGATAGAGATATTGCTAGCCGAAAAATTGTATGTATTTAAGGTGTACAACTAGATGTTTTATAATATACATTATGTAGACATTATGAAATGATCACCATAATTAAGATACTTAATATTTCTATCACCTCTCATAATTAACATTTTGTGTGTGTGTGTGATGAGAACATTTATGATCTACCTCTAAGCAGTTTTTAGGTATATAGTACAATTGTCAACTACTGTCCCAGTGTGTTGTACAATAGAGTCTGAAAGCTGATTCATCCTATGCAACTGAAACACTATATCCTTTGACAAATATCATCCATTTTCTCCTCCTCCCAGCCCTGGATAACCACCATTCTACTCTACTCTCTACTTCTGTAAGTTAGACTATTGCAGATTCCGCATATAAATGAGATCATGTAGTATTTGTCTTTCTGTGCCTGACTTATTTCACTTAGCATAACTTCCTCCAGGTCCACCCATGTTGTTGCAAATGTCAGAACTTCCTTCTTTTTTAAGGCAGAAAAATTCTTTATTGTATATGTACTTATTATATACATACATATTATTTTTATGTTTCTTTCTCCACCCATCTGTTGGTGGGCGTTTAGGTTGTTTCTAAGATCATGGATATTTTTGAATAGTGCTGCGGTAAATATGGGCACAATGTTCATATTTTGACAGCAGTGGAAAATGCATACATCAGATATTGGAAATAAAGGGGGCATTAATAATCATTCAAGATAAATAAGTGTTAAAAGTATATGTTGGTTAGTAGTGAAGAGAACCATTAGACTAATTCAGTAATGTGTGCTTTATTATTACCAGAGAAGAACTGATCAGCTGAACCATCATTGCAGAAAATAACACAAAGCAGAATACAGGCATATAGACATAACAAGCAATAAGATAATTAATTTAATAGCAGAGGTCTGTTATTCTAAGGGGAATAAAATATTCACTCACGCTACCAAGGCTCTCTTCCTAGAGAATGATCTCATAATAGGTAACTAATGTCTATATGGGTATTAATGCTCTCAACTTTCCTCTATTCTTTTCCAGTGTCTCTACCACACCATGTCTATCAATAACTCCTGTCTACTGAGGTTCCCCATCTCTTTCCAGTTCACATATCTCTTCTCAGCATTACATAAATGGCCTCCTGGACATCTCCAGTTATGCTCCACAGACCTTCAAATTCAACAGACTCATAATTTTGCCCTCAAAATCCTTTTCTTGTCTTGGCACCACTGGTTACCCCAGCCTGAAACCTGGAAATAATTCTCAACTCCATAATCTCTAAAATTTTCTCCCTACCATCAGCCACCAAGTTCTATAGCATCTGCTTCTTAAGTAACTCTTACACCGATCTTTTTATCTGCAACTCATTGTGAGTACCTTGGCTCAAAAACTTCATATCTCAGCTAGACTACTGCATGTCTCCTAACTGATCTTCTGGAAGGAGGAGTCTTCTTTCTCTCCAATCAACACATGTTAATAAAAGTTACTGGAGCAAATATCTCCTCACTCATCAACTTGAAATTCCCCATTGCCCGTCTGTCTGTACATCCCTCTTGTCTTCAAGTGAAAGTTCACACTCTTGTGCATGGCATGCAAGGCCAACCTGACAACTTCTTTCTCTTTCATCTTCCCCTTCCCCTTTGCTCTGCCAATGCTTCAGTCATAAATAAAGACCTCCCTTCATGTCACCTGCCTCTATTCCTTTGATGATGCTCTGCTGTTGACCTAAAATACCCTGTTCAGGTTTCTCCACATTAATTTTATCTCCCTTGTTTTTTAAGAATTCAGTTTAATCATGAACTCTTTCTTCTCTAATCTTTCTCCCTCAGCTAAGTTATGGGGCTTTTTACCATGCTCATAATGCACCCTGTGCATACATCTGGTATAACACTTACCATATTGAGCTGTGATTTGCAGTTTACTGCTTATACCCCCCACTTGACTGTGAGCTCCATGAGAACAGAGAGGATTGTTGTCTGTACACCATATGCCTATTGCATTGTAGATGTATAGTGTTTGTTTAGCATACAAATAAAACAATGAGTTTCCAAGGATAAGATTGGATTCATGGAAGAAAAATATATCATTTCTTTCTACATTTTCTACATTAAAAGTAATCTGGTAGAGAAGATAAGAAAACAAATGCTTCCTGTATACCTACTTATACCCAGCACTGGATCTACAGATCTATTGATTAGGAATTAGAAAGAGAGAAGAAATAAAGGGAGGGAGGAAGGCAGGGAGGGGAGGAGGGAGAAGGAGGAGGATGAGGAGGAGGAGGAGGAGGAGGAAGAGGAGAAAATGAGAGAGAGAGAGAGATCTATTTGTAATGCAGCATTTGTTTACATGCTCCAGAATTATCCTGCAAAAAATATAAGCTGGTAAGTAACAGATCTTGCAAATGAGTACATTATGGGGCTAGGGCTGCTTGGAATTCTAAAATCAGCAGATCTTCAAATGGAACAATAATATGTGATTAAAAAGAAAATTGATCTGGGTGTAAAAAAATTATCTAAATAAAATATGTACTTGTTAAAACTATCTGATTTTGTTTTTAGTTTTACACAATATATTTTCAAGACACTATTTAAAAAGAATAATTTCATTTTAGCCTATAATAAAATATGCAATGTTTTAAAAGGAAAATATAAGCCAAACTAAACTGCTACTTGTTCAGTTAAAGGAGCATATGACATGTTTTGGAACTGAGATTGGTTCTAAAGAATTTGCAGAATCTAAAATGCAAAACTAAAATTGACTCATCTGAGTCTTTAAAATAAGGTTATTACTCCCCCTTTTAAATCTTTTGAAGCAACCCCTTACCTTTTAGAAATCCGTCAGATAGGTTATTATGTTCATGAGCTATCAACTGTCTCATATGATGATACCCCATTGAGGTCTGCCTTCTCTAGTGGCACCCTCCAATTTAGATCTTGGTCATACCATCAAGACTGACCAATTCTACTTCTATTGCCTCAGAATGTTCAGTACTGCAAGCCAAGAGAAGTTCCAACTAACGGTTCCTAACAAAAGTTAGTGGACTTCAAATCACAAGATATAAGTAGTAGCTCCCTCTACCCTGTTTAATTTCTTAGTGATTAATTAACTTTGCTCTTTTGTCTTATTACTAGTCATTTTCTTTCCAACCAAACTTGTCATCAATTAAGCCATGAAGGCACCATTGCTTGGCCACATTAGTCTTTTGTCCACTGTGTTCTTAGTCACTTTCACTGAGACTAGGTCAGGGCTAAGAATTAATATTTTGATCAGTCCTAGGTGAACCCAGCAATGGTAGACAAAAGAGCAGAACAAGGAAGTCTTAAAGCACAAGCCAGTTCATTGTATCTGACTTTGTATTGGGAAAACGTGTTTTCTAAAACTTCATGATAGCTGTATGTATCTATACAAAGTTACTATCTTCCAAGTTTTAAATCTTCCATCATTTTATATCTCAAATATTGTCAAATAAATTGAAATGATAAATGTTAATGATATTAATAAGCTGAAGCTTTACTATTTATAGCTTTCCTCCATTTTCTCAGAATAGTGGATTTTTGTTTTTGTCTTTTAAGTGAAGAAAGGCAAATACTTCCTATCACTTTTCTTTCTGATCACTTCACTCTCCTAAGAAATCTTTAGGAAAACAATATTACAATACACCAAACAAATTTGTTTTGTTTTTTAAAGTTAATTAAAATTTTTTAAAATTCTGAGGACTTCTTTTTCAAAAATTCCTAGAAACAAAAGTTCATCAGTGGAGTTGGCAACACAAGAACAGTCATATGCCTGAGGAAATGGATGGACCAAATTATTTGAATTTTTAACATGCTAGTTGTTTTCCAAGTATCTCAGACCTGTAGGGTTGGCAGCTCATGGTCTCAGTCAGAGACTTTGGAAGAAAGACAGCAATTACAAGCAATGAATAAGAGAAAAAACAGGAAAAAAGTTTCTCATAAAATGGTCTCAGTTTTCTACTTTGATTTTGTTAAATTATTTTGTCTACAATTCTGATAGGTTCATTTTTTGTGTATGGCTTAAGTAACTGGTCTCTGTTTCAGTTTTACTTAAATGTTTATTGTATTTATATGGATCATACACTCATGTCATTACATATAGAAAAAGTGGTTGATAAATATATGTTAAGTTAATAAAGGGTCCACAGTATAATGTTGGACCCATATTACAATGTATTAAAGAATAAACTTGACCTAAAGTACACTAACTCATCTCTATCAGTCTTTTACTATAAGTAGATAGTTTACATTGTTTCTGAGTAGAAAGATAAATTATAACAGTTTTTTATGTTTTCTGCATTTTCTTTTCCATTGAAGAAAAGACTTGAAATGAAGGAGGAAATATGTGAAAGGATTAAATAAAAAGTGAATAAAGTTAAGCATCTAGGAATCCACATTGTCTTCACTATGACTCATCTTCTTTTAATTCATATGAAAAAAGTAGATTTTTCTCTATGCTGGTCCCCTTCTCTTAGATATACATCTTTCCAAGAATGTGTACAGCATCTGGATTTTATTTTATTTTTCCTTTTTTTGTTGTTCTTTTATTTTATTCTCTAAATTTACAACACAAGTCAGCTGAAATATAAACAATTGTTACTCTGGAATCAATTGTAATTATTAAATTTTCAGATGTGTTTGTGTTTTTAAATCTTGAGTCTCCTTTTACTTGTTTTATTTTGACAGTTAATGTGATAAACTATATACATGTGAATTTATAACATTGTGCATTTTGTAGTAATTATGAAAATATAAATGGCTGGATTAGTTATATTGAATGTAATTTTATACACAGAGACAATAAATATCACCTACTTAAATGGGATGTTTTGAGTATTAAATGAACTAATATATCTAAAGTCATTATAATATATACATGTAATTTGAAGATTAAGTTATCTAATATGTATAGCCATAGCTTTGAGAAACTGTTGCTTCTGTTGCAGACCACCACAAAAAAAAGCAAATAACACAATATAGTCATTTTCTCAGTGCATATAAAAATTGCTCTTACATTATATGGTAACCTATTAAATGTCCAATAGCATTGTGTTTTAAATAATGTACACACATTATTTATTGCTAAAAAAACAGTAATGATCATCTGAGAATTCATCAATTGGTATTTCTTTTGTGGTGGAGGATCTTGCTTCAATGGTGCTGGCTGCTATCAGACCAAGGTGGTGTGTAGCTGCTGCAGATTTTTCAAATTAAGACAATAATAAAGGTGACTACATCAGTTGATTCTTCTTAAATATTTTTGTAGCTTGTGATGCTGTTTGATAGAGTTTTATTCACGGTAGAACATCTTTTGAAATTAAAATCAATCCTCTCAAACCCTGCCACTGCTTTATCAACTAAGCTTTATATATAATATCCTAAAGCCTTTGTTGTTATTCTAACATTGTTCATACATCTTTATGATGAACTTGAGATTTCATCTCAAGAGACAACTTTCTTTGCTCATCTGTTCAAGTTTTATCATGAGATTTGAGTAATTCAATCATATCTGCAGACTCCACTTCTAATTTTTTTCCTTTTGCTATTTCCACCACATCTGCAGTTACTTCCTCTACTGAAGTCTTGAACCCTTCAACATTTATGAAAGTTGGGATCAACTTCCAAACTCCTATTCATGCTGATATTTTCACAACTTCCCATGAATTGGGAATGTTCTTAATGGCATCTAGAATGGTAATTTTTTTTTTCAAAATGTTTTCAATTTTCTTCCCAATTTCTGTTAATACTATATTTTTACCTCATCCCATGAATCAAGAATGTTCTTAATGGCATCCGGAATGGTGAGTCCTTTCCAAAAGGTTTTCAGTTTGCTTTGCCCAGATTCATCAGAGGATTCACTATCTAGGGAAGCCATAGCTTTAAAAATATATATGTCTTAAATAATGAGATTTTAAAAGTATCCAGATTTTAATGTTAATATCTAAATAAATTCTAGTGGTACTGGTAGCCTACATCAATACTACCCCTCAGTTTACCTATAGGCAGCAATCTCTCTCCCCATTTCATGGCTGAACAGCTTTGGAAGCTTGCAGGGTCCCCAGGGGCAAGCAGCTGCATAAAGAAATTTAAGCTGGAGAAGATTCAATCTCTCTAAACAAGACAGGGGTGAGGAGGAGCCTATAACTGTGTTTGCATTCGTGGAAGCTCCTTTCCTGTCCTAATTTCTCAGCATATTTTAGTCTTTTGTAAATTTTTTGCAAAATATATTTAAATTTTTAGATTATTATATTTCAAGAATAAGATACTTGTGTTTATAACAAAATGATCTGGTTGAATATTAAAGGGAAAGTGTGAGTGATCCTGTAAAGAAGTCATTGAAGCCAATCACTCAATTAACACTCATTCATTCATTCCCCACAGCCCATGAGTGTCAAGCACTTGGCTATGTGATAAGTGTACAGTTTTAAACAAGACAAAGAGAGTTTACTGTCTAGTGGGGGAGACTGACAATTAAACAAACACTTTTAACAATAAAATATGACAAGACATTACAAAATAAGTTCCCAAAAAATGGGAAGGAAAGAAAGGGAGCAAACATGATTATCATGAGAGAGGATGCAAAACAATCAAGTGAATTGAGTGAAACAACAAAGAATTCCTCTTGATGTTTTCAAAATCTGTTTGTGTCAGGTAGGGGACAAGAGTCTTGCAAGAAACCTGTCTGACCTAAATCTAATCTTCCATCTACTGTAAATATTTCAGTCCTTGTCATTGGACAACAGAAAATTTCCCACTATACTTGAATGTATGTTCTCTGCAAAGCAAACAGGTGATACAGTAACAATATGTAAATTAACTGAGAGAAAAGGAGTACAGAGGCTATATTTGAAATTCTATGTGCGGAGCAATTCTCTTAGTGACCTTACTGTAGAAAAGCAAACATCTCTGCCTCCGAGAAGGAGCAATGCACATACCAAAATAATCCAGGAAACTCCATCTTGTTTTTTTTTTTGATCTGGAAGAAAACCCTCAGAGAAAGACACACTGTACAGTAAATGTTGTATCAGAAAGTCAAAATAGCATAGTGAATGGGAACATGAAAGTGTCATGATGTTGTGTAAAGATAACCTCCCTTACACATTCTAGATTACACAAAACGATGACTATGAAATGCTTTTATTCATTAAAAAGGAAGCTCATTCCATGTGAGTATGTGGCAGACCAATTTTGTCTTTTCTCACTAATTGCCTTTCCAGAGGTCCAAACCTAACTATTATTACATTTGTATGTTTCATATCACTTCTACATCTTTAACCAAGTTGAAGTGAAGAGACTTCATAATGACTGACATTTTTATATCCCTAACCAATGTGTGAATCAAGTAAAGTATAGTAGTAATAAAAGGACTTTGTCATTAGAAAGACATAGATTTAAAGTCAAGTTCTACTGCTTATTACTGTGTAATCTTGTCACAGTGTTTTGGTTTCCTAATCCATAAAGCAGAGTGAAAAACATCTTCCTAAACAGCAATTGAAAGAATCAAGTGAACTAATTTATACAGGGAATGTAACAAACACGGTACATGGCATGCAGGTTACATTCGGTATGTGCTGGCAACTGTTGGTGCTTCCAGAATTCTCTTTATTTCTTTTTGGTTCACCTCTTCTCCTTCTTAAGGATGACCTTGCTTACCCTGTTATCATAACTAAATAATTAGATTTTATAATCTAAGCATCTAAACTGCTTTTTTAAATAAAAAAGTTGAGTTGCCTTTTCACATTTTATCAAATTCACTTTAAAAGGTCTAAATTCTTTATAAATAAGAATAAAATAACATCACCCAAGAGTCTAAATTTTAATTTGGATTTTGTCAAACTATAACAAAGTAAGAAATAAAATGACTGAAATTTTCCAGAAAAGAAAACCACCAAAATAGCAGGTGGTCCAGCAATTAAACAATCATTCTAATTCTCAGAGATCGTCTCTTCCATCAGGGACTGGGTGAGACCGTATTATAAATAGGTTTTTTCGGGCCCCTTGGACCAGAAGCAATTTAAACGAGAGGCAATCTGAATTTGGCAGCAGCAGGGCATGGTGAAGTGCCTGTTAATCCCACAATTTCCTGACAAGACATGAAAGAGGAATTTGGATAATATGAGTGGCATTTAATTAGACAACCTACAATGTATCCCTGCGAATGAGTTCTAACCTTTAAAAAGCAACTTCAGGAATTACAAACCTACAAATCAATATAAACCAATGAGGCGGCCATTATGTTCAATTCCCGCGTTCTTAAGGCCATTTTAAAATCTAAATAAAAATCAGTTTTGTCACTTCTTCATTATGATTTTTGATGAGTCACATCTTCATCATCATAAGAAATCCAGATATCTCTGTCTCAGCCCCCCTACTAGCTAGGATTACCAATTTTATCCAGTAGATTTCACTTCAAATGAATGTTGGCTATTTCCAGAAACCAAAGTTGCCCTAGAAGGAACATAATGAAGGAATACACACTGAAGATGTGTGAAAGAATATAATGCAGGCATGTTCTGAAAAATATTTCTCAAAAACAGTAACATGTAAATTCTGTTAAGATGATAACTATCTTCAAGAGCACAACTCTTAGGTATTTAAGATCTGATGTGTTTGTTTTCCTTATTTTTGTTTATTTGTTGTATGTTTATTTGATTTAGAGACAGGGTCTCGCTCTGTCACCCAAGCTGGAATGCAGTGGTGCAATCATAGCTCACTGCAGCCTCCAACTCCTGGGCTCAAGCAATCCTCCTACCTCAGTCTACCGAGTAGCTTGGACTACAGGCGTATGCCACCTCACCTGGCTAATATTTTTTTAAATTACTTTGTAGAGGCAGGCTGTTGCCTAGGCTAGTCTTGAACTCTAGCCTCAAGAGATCCTCCTGTCTCAGCCTCCCAAGTAGCTAGGATTACAGTCATGAGCCACAGTGCCAGGCCCTGGAACATTTGTTAAAAAAAAAAAACAAAGTAAAAAATAAAACAAAAAATTGACATGTGAACTTTGCTCCTGATGTTATTCTGCATCTCCTCCCTACACCTGCAGATGGGAAGAAATGTTATCCTGTGATAAATGATTCCCTTTCTGCCCTGTTTCAGGCTTGCTCTTCATCAGCATCCTAGTTATACTGTAGTTTCTGCAGCTGTGGAGCCAAGTCTGCTTTCTGAGGGAACAGCAGCCAGCTGAGGAACAGAGGTAGCCATCTGCAAAAGCTTAGCTGTCTGGGGGATGGCTATTTATTGTCAGTTGAATCAGGAGTGAATCACAACATACATCAGTGGTGGTGGCAATGTTATTCATATAATATTTAATAAGTTTATGTAATTGGACCAAGTTTCATTAGTACTTGTTGCAATAAAACCACAGACATTTCTCAAAAAAGCAGGGCATCCAGCTGGAGATTGCAGACTGTTTATTTAACATTGGTGAATACACAGCCACAGGCATCTAGAAGCCAGAATGAAAATAAGCATGAGCAGTAAAAAGTGCAGCAGCCAAAAAAGAGGCTGGATGGGCAACAACAAAAAAGGGAAGTCTAGTAAAAGCTCATCTTGCTTTTAGTCATGAAATTCACAGAGGTCCGCTGAGCAACCACTGTCGCAAAACATTTGCACTGATCTCTTTCATTGTTTTTTAATTAATTGCATGTGTCATAGACTTGATTTTTGTTTTGCAAAAACTGTGCCTTGAATGCAAAAACTAGTCACAATATTGCTTTTCCATGACAGCATTTGCACAGTGCTTTATATTCTGGTTCTTATCAGTACATTTGAGGCTCTTTGCCAACAGTAAGAGATACTATTATGAAAAGATCACTGTACTTTCAGTAAAAATACATGGGTGAAGATCTTAGTGTTTCACTTCGTTGTATAAGTTGGATAAAGTATTTAACCATATTGAGAAATATAAGGAAGATCTTTTTAAAATGAGAATATACATTTTTCTAGCTGGAGACATCAATTATTTGCAAATTATTTTGTGAGCAAACAGAATTCTAAAGGAGTTATCAATAAATTGTGGTGAGAACTTAGTGAAATGTTTTACAGTTTTTATTTAAAGAATAAATAAGTAAAAATAAATGAGACTTTTAGAAAAAACAAGTTAATGTGAAAGTTGTCTTACCAGTTTTGATAAAATATTATAAAACCAAAATTACTACAATGATTTTGTTCCACTACAAATTTTTTAAATGCTAACCATTTATTCTGGATAGCGGAAATATAGGTGATTGCTATATATATCTTTGGTTTTATGCTTTTTTCAAAAATTATTTAAATTACATCTCCAAGAAAACTAGCTTTAAGTATTTCGAAAGAATTATTTATATGTCTCATCCCACACACTGAAATACATTTTAAGTTGCTTTCAGAAATTAATGACAAAAATAAAACAATTTTGAATTATGAGAAAATTTAACAGAATATTTTATCTTTGAAGGAAGAAATGCTTTCTAACCCTGAAAGTAATTAAAGAAATAACTAAGAAAAAGATCAAAATAGTCCAACTAGTTTTATGTTGAAAACCTCTATTCATTAAAAATATCATAAAATTAAAAGAGAGAATAAATTAGGAAAACATATGCCATCGTTTTATAAGGAATGATTATTCTCAATATGTAAAGAGTTCATAGAAATTGAATTTTTTAAAAATATAAGTCAACAGTAATATGAGAAATAAATATGAATAACTGATTCACAGAGGAGGAATGTAATGTACCTGCTAAACATGAGACAACCAATTCAACTTCATTACTCATTTAAAAATGTAAATTGAAACAAAAATAAAATATAATTTTCACATATCCAAATAGCAAAATCATTTGTTAATTGTTGATTATCTTGGTAAGGGGGCAAGAAAATAGACATTCTCCTACTGTGTTTGTGGGCATCTACATTAGTATAACTTCCTGAAAGCAAATTGTCAGTTTTAAGAACTTTATATTCTTGATCAAGTAGCTGTGACTAATTCTAGTGATCAATCTTAAAGAAATGATCAGAAATGTGGTCAAAGATCTATATGCAAAGGTGTTCATTGAAGTAATATCTATCATTACAAAAACTGTCCAATAATGAAGAAACTAAATTATGGTAGATGTGTAATGGAATACTAGTCATTATTTTTAAATGTATTCATAGATATATATTTTTTGACCAAGAAAGACTGTCTCAATATATTTTTTAGCAAAAGTAGGTTTACAGAAATGAAAATAAAGTAATTTCAACCATATAAAGATATTCACAGGGAAGAATAACTGCCTCAAAATATTGATAGTGTTTATCTCTTGATTGGTGGTCACATAGGTTAGAATGAAAGTTCAACTCCAGAGTAAAAAGACAAAAAAGGAGCATGAGCAGTATTTGGTTGATACAACTCCACGCTTCCATCTTGTTGCTCCAACATCCCATAGTGTTGCCTTCATTCTCATCAAATAGGGCTCAGACTTGCATTCACATTCTAGACAGCAGGAAGGCAGAGGGAGCATGGTGAGCATACCTTTGAGGATGCAACTCCGAACTTCCATACATCATCACATTTATGTGTATCTCCTTGGCTAGGTCTTAATCATATGG
Source organism: Carlito syrichta (assembly GCF_000164805.1). Taxonomy (NCBI): domain Eukaryota; kingdom Metazoa; phylum Chordata; class Mammalia; order Primates; family Tarsiidae; genus Carlito; species Carlito syrichta. Next base: position 32,859 of record NW_007127125.1, read on the forward strand.
CCACACTTAGGGGCAAGTAAAGTTGGAAAATATAGTCATTGGATAATTTTGGAACTAACTGAAAAATATATTATAATGTTTAAAAAAATAACAGAATATCAGTAGACAATGTCTGCTATGTGTACCTTTCTTCACATACATGAAATGTTTACCCATTTCCCAAGACAGACAACCCCAACATTTCATACAGTCATTAAATTTATCTTAACAAGCCGGGCTCGGTGGCTCAGCCTGTAATCCCGCGCCTTTGGGAGGCTGAGGTGAGTGGATTGCCTGAGCCCGCGGGTTCGAGACCCGCCTGGGCAGCGAGACCTCATCTCTACAATAAATCAAAAAATCAGCCGGGCATGGTAGCGCGCGCCTGTAATTCTGGCTACTTGGAAGGCTGAGGCGGAAGGATCACCGGAGCCCAGCAGGTCGAGGCTGTGGTGGCCGGGAGCGGCCACTGCACTCCAGTCCGGGTGACAGAGTGAGACTCCAACTCAAAAAAAAAAAAAATTATCTTAACATCCAGGAATTCTGGGAGATGCCCAGTTCTCTCCTTCAGATCGAGATGTGCTCCCTCCCAAGTGATGTGCTCCCTGTACCCAGAACACATAAAATATAACGGTGGGATAGGAACAGACCGACTGCATTAAAAATTTCCATTCACAATCGCTCCAGTATAAATAAAATGCTTATGTATAAACTTAGCAAAACATGTACACAATCTGTATGCTGAAAATTACAAAATGCTGACAGAACTCCAAGGAGATTTAAATATGCAAAAAACACAAGCTGTGTTCATGAATTGAAGACTCACCATAATAAAGACACCATTTCTCCCCAATTTAATATAATTCTTATCAAAATCCCAGCAAGGGAATTTTGTCTATGCTTTTGTAGAAATATACAAGCTTACTTAAAAATTTATATAAAAAGGCACAGGTGCTAGAATAGCCAGTGTATTCTTGAAAAATAAGAATAAAATGAAAGTAATCACTCAGTTTGATATTACAGCTTATAGGATGGCCACCATAATCAAGACAGAGTGGTATTAGTGGAGGGATAGATTAGTAGAACAAATAACTCAGAAATTGATCCATATAAATATACCCAGCTGATTTTTAATAAGGATGCAAAAGCAATTCAATGGAGGAAGGACAGCCTTTTCAACAAACGGCACTAGAACCATTGGGCATCCACAGACCCAAAAAACCTACCTCAGCCTAACCTAAATCTCGCGTCTTATGCAAAATTAACTTAGAATGGATTACCAACTGAACTGTGAAACATAAAACTATAAAACTTTCAAGCTAGGCATAGTGGCACCTGCCTGTAGTCCCCGCTACCCGGGGGCTGAGGCAGGAATATTATCTGAACTCAAGAGTTCAAGTCCAGATAGGGTAACATAGCAATACCCCACCTCTAAAAAAACAAATAAATTAAACAAACTCTAGGGGAAAACAAATAAGGTAAAAATCTTCAGCATATAAGCCTAGAAACTTGACACCAAATCAAGAAACCTGAAAGGAAAAAAATGGATAAATGAGGCCTCATCAAAATTTAAAACTTTTATTCCATAAGAGACACTGTCAAGAGGATAAAAAGACAGGTTGAATTGGGACAAAATACTTGCAAAACACAAATTCTACAAAGAAAAAGTGTCTAGACTATATAAGGAACTCTCAAAACTCAACAGTATAAAAAAATAATCTAATTAGAAAATGAACAAAAGGCACGAACAAACATTCTATCAAAGAGAATATTTAGATGTTGAATAAACGCATGAAAAAAGTTCCACATCACTGTTAGTTAAGTCCATTAAGAAAGTGCAAATTAAAACTTCAATGTATTACTATACATTATTAGAATGACTAAAATAAAAAATAATAACATCAACTGATGATGAGGATGTGAAAATGTGGAGAAATTGTGTTACTCACACATGGCTAGTGAGACTTGTATAGCCACTCTGGAAAATAGTTTGGCAGTTTCTTACAAGACTAAATGTGCAATGCAACTACCATATGATCTGAAAATTTGACTCTTGGGCATTTGTCCCAGATTAATGAAAACTGATGTTCACACAAATACTTGTACACAATTGTTCATAGCAGCTTTATTTACAATAGCTGAAAACTGAGATCAGCCCAGATATCCTACAACTGATGAACAGTTAAACAAATTATAGCTTGTCCATGGTATGGACAAGCTATAATTTGCTTCATTGTATAATTTTGGTATTCCATACCATTGAATACTATTCAACAATAGAAAGAAACAGATGATTGATACATGCAACAACTTGGATGATGAATCTCTTGAAAATCATGCTGAGTGGGAAAACAAAACCCAATCCTAAAAGACTGCATATGAGCTACAAAAAGTTACAAAAGGTATTATTCAACTTGTATAACTTTTTTTTTTTTCTTATTTGAGTTGGAGTCTCACTCTGTCACCCAGAATGAAGTGCAGTGGCATCCTTACAGCCACACAGCCTTGACCTGCTGGGCTCAGGTGATCCTTCTGCCTCAGCCTTCCAAGTAGCTGGAACCACAGGCATGCTCCAAGATGCATGGCTGATTTTCTGATTTATTGTAGAGATGAGGTCTCGCCATGTTGCTCAGGCTGGTCTCGAACCCCTAAGCTCAAGTAATCCTCTTGCCTCCACCTCCCAAAGTGCTGGGATTAAGGCATGAGTCACCATGTCCATCTTATATAACATTCTTAAAATGACAAAATAATAGAAATGAGAATTGATTCATGGTTGCCAGAGATTAGGAATGGGCATATTGTGTCATGTTTGTGACAAAGCCAAAATCTGAAAACAGTCCACTAACAGGAGAATAGATGAATAAATTGAGGTATATCCATGTGATAGAATACTACTCCACAATTTAAAGAAAAAAAGGGGGGGGGGGTGGCTAGACAATAACATAGATGGATCTCAAAAGCATTGTTAAGTGAAAGAAATCACACATCTACCTACATGAAATGGAAATCAGATTCCATTTAGATGAAATTCAAGTAGAGACAAAATGAATCTATAGAAGAGTCCAGAGTGGGTGTAGGGGTGAAGACAAACTAGAAAGGGACATAGGGGAACTTTCTGAAATGAGTGAACTTGTATCTTTGAAGAGATAGTGGTTACACAAGTCTATACAATTGTCAAATCGTTGAACTGAACACTTAAAATCTGTACTGTTTATAGTATGCTAATTATAATGCCACTTTTACAAATGTGATTGTGAGGTTAGATTGAGAGAAATGTCTATATGACGTCACCTGGCATTTCCAGGATCACTTTAAGAGTCTGAGCAGATTTAGAATTGCTGCCCCCTCAGCCTCCAGGGAATCTGGAACGTTCCACTTTCATCTCACCGTCCTTGAGTTATTTATTCATTCACTCAGCAAACATTTCTTGAATCCCTACAATGGGCTGGGCACTATCGTAGACACATTCTTCCCTTCCCTAATATTTCAAGATTGGTGGAACTGAGAGAGAATCTGTTCAGGAAGTGTTCTGCCTGCCCTGACCCACATCATCCTTCCATGCCCAGGAAGGAGATTACAGACTTCAGAAGAACAGGGATAGAGGCCAGACAGACTACTTCATTCTTTTTTGTTGTAACTAGCGGCTAACTAGACACATGGCATTAAATGTGTCACCTTCTGTAGCATACACAGTGGTTGAGCACATTCTGTAGCATACACAGTGACTGAGAACATTCAGTAGCCCTGTGGACTGCTTACAAACACATAGGACTCCTATTCAGAGGCGAATGTCAAAGATGCAGGTCCTGATGTGTAAAGTGAATGTTGTTTTCAAAACCTTTTTTTCTTTTTTTTTTTGGCCTGTTCTCCTCTCTCCTTCTTTTGTTTCTTTGACAGCTTTCTTTCTTTCTTTCTTTCTTTTTTTTTTTTATTTGAGTTGGAGTCTCACTTGGTCACCCAGACTGGAGTGCAATGGCCGCTCCCGGCCACCACAGCCTTGACCCGCTGGGCTCCGGCGATCCTTCCGCCTCAGCCTTCCGAGTAGCCAGAATTACAGGCACGCACTACCATGCCCGGTTGATTTTTTTAATTTATTGTAGAGATGAGGTCTCGCCAAGTTGCCTAGGCGGGTCTCAAACCTGCGGGCTTAGGCAATCCACTCACCTCAGCCTCCCAAAGCGCGGGATTACAGGCTGAGCCACCGAACACGGCTTGACTGCTTTCTTTCAATTGTTGTTTCTCTAAAACGAATTTGCTGGCTGGGCACAGTGACTCAAGTTTGTGATCCCAGAACTTGGGAAGGCCAAGGTGAGAGGATTGCCTGAGCCCATGGGTTCCAGACCAGCATGGGCAACTTGGTGAGTCCTCTTCTCTACAATAAATCTGGAGAAATTAGTCGGGCATAGTGGCGCCCACCTATATAGTTCCAGCGACTTGCAAGGCTGAGGTGGAAGGATTGTCAGAGCCCAGCAGGTGGATGCTGGGGTGGTGTGAGTGTGCCACTGCACTCCAGCCTGGGCAATGCAGTGAGACTCCAACTCAAAAACAAACAAACAAACAAAGAAAATAAACTTGCTACCAGCCTCTCATTTTCCAGTTTTTATTTTAAATATCATAAAATAAAATTTTGTTTAAGTTGTAAATGTCTTTTTCAGGGCCTTCCTCCTCTGAAAGGAAGCACTTATATATGAATATATTTTCTCAAAGAATAAACTGTAGAGGGAGGGCCTCAACATGAAAGAAAGCATGAACTACACATTCTGAAAAGTAAAGCAAATCAAGAAAAGTACAGATGAAAAGATATGGTGACCTTCTGTCAAAGCTTAAAATGTGAAGCTAAAATAGATAGAATCATTAATATCATTGCAAACCATAAGTCATGAATTGAAACTTAGCCAGAATGACAAATTCACATGGAAAAGTCTACATTTTAAATACAGAGGTATTATTTAACAACAACAAAAAACTGCCAATAATTACTGATACATCTGATACTATCAGTAATTTTGAAGGGTGGGTACACAATCTACTCAGCAGATATAAAGTTTTAGAAAATGAAACATGTCAGGACATTATTATGAGTTGTTTCTTAATACTTGGCATATTGACATATTTGTGAATAAGCATTCTCATAAAACATGTCTCAGGGTTCAAATTACCTGCTTTCACGATTAGGCAGTAACTAAATCATGAATAGAATCTATATTTTCCAGTTCTTAGTTTAGTGGCCTGGCTCCACATCAAAGAAACATGCCTCGTCTTTAAGAAATACACCTTTTCATTTAAGTTCTATACATTTCATTGACCACCTTTAGCTAACAGCAGTTTAAATAGCATTTCTCATGTACTCACATGGAACTAGCATCCATTCTGAGTGGTTTTTGCTTAATTGTTGTTGCTTATTTCTCATTTGACTCATGAGATCATTGAATATTGAATTTTTAAAATAATTTCGTGTTCTTAGAATCCATGCCATGAGTTAAAAAGGGATAAATCAGCATATTATTTTTTGAAGAAAAAAATCAGAAGCTCATATTTTGTGAAATACAATAGAGCCATTCTCAGATCATAATATCAGTATTGATTTACGGATTAGTTGTTGTAGATAATCAGCCAAAGAGCTCAGAGACCTCCAAATCATTCTATAGGAGGCAAATTGTTGGTTTCTTTGGAATCCACTTATTCGTGCCCAGCGGGAGACCATGCCCTAAATAGGGACAGAAAGCTTGCCTTAATAAACTCAATATTTTATAGAAACCAAAGATGAGATTACTTAATTTAACAGTAAACAAATTATACAAGAATACGGGAAAGTAGCAAGCCTTTCTTATTGAATTGCAACTCGCTATTAAACAAAATTCTGGTCCACAGCAAACAGTGACAGTCTGAAATAGCAGTGGCATAATTTTGAAGTGGATATACATGAAAAATGTCACTTTATGAGATGTACTGTACTACCCAGGTTAATTTCATCTGTCCCTGACGGTTCTAGGATTCTTATTTTTCTCTCTTGTCTGTAAACAGAACTATTAGGAATTATACACTATGATGGTTAAGTAATTCAGCAGACGGAATTGTGAAGAGATTCACCATTTGTCCAATGTATGTGGGGTGAGAAAAAAAAATTAGCAACCAGAAAATTGGTTTACTAGCATTTGTGAGAAATCCGCATAATATTAACAAAGAATATAAACCCATCAAAGTTGTGACATGGGTCATGTAGGAAGAAAGGAGCTATAACAATACAAAGATATCACTATTATAGATGTGAGTTTGACACTATTCATTTTGCCTTAAGAGTGAATGATCTATTTGGATTAGTGATTTTCTACTTTAAAAGTTTGCATTTTGAGGCGCTGCAATATGAATCCAAAAATGTGGTTACATAGGAACTGTTAAAAATAGAATGCTTTTTTACACCTCAAATTTCAGGAAAAATGACCAAACGTTAGCTTTGTTAGTAAATTAGCAGAAAGACTCTACAAGGCAGAAGAGATCCAAAGTAGAAAAATAAGATTACCAGGCAGAGGAGAGTGATGGTGATACATACAAATAAAGTGCTTCAAATGTCCTTTGAAGAAGTCTTCCTGGATTAATCCTAACTCAGGTTGATTCTTACAGTATCTCATCTATATTTACATATTGGTCTCAAAAGCTGTCATCATGGCCAAATGTCTAAACTCATGTTTTCTTTCTTTCTAATGAAAAAGGCACAGTCTTGATATGAGAGGCATGTGTTTGAATCCAGATTTAGCCTCTGATAAATTGAATGATCTTAAACAACTGACTTTTTTGAGGTTCCGTCTTCCCATTTATTAACAAAATAATATCTACTTTAAGGGCCTGTCATATGGTTCATTTGGCATAACATAAAAATAATCTAGTGCTTGGTGGAGAGTAAATATTCCACAAGTGGTAGTTTCCTCTCTTTTTCCTTCAGACTGAGGATCAAGATGTCTGTAACTTGTACAATTTCTCCACAATCTAAAGAATTCTATATACAATGGACACTCAATAATTCTAAGTGATCACATCAAAATATCTCAGCAAGACTGTGAATATGCAAGTTTTGTTCATTATGCCCTCCAAGTAAACTGGATTTCTACAACATAATGACATCTATAGATCCACAAAAAAGATTAATGATCAAGTTAGGGAGCAGGAGATATTTATGGCTTATATGGAAATAAATGGACTTCGCAGCAACTTGGATGGATTTAGAGTCTATATTACTCAGTGATCTATCACAGAAACAAAGAACTGAGTACCACATGTTCTCACCCATAAGTTGACCCTGAACATTTTCCATAATGCTATAAGAAAGAGATTGGCAGTAGTAGAAAACTGCCAGAAAAGAGGGAGCACATAAAATCAATAAGGGTACCTGATCTCAAACCAAGCAAAGCAGGGACCAAAGGGAGACCCAAACTTTATCTGTCCGATGACCACTTGTATACCTAATCCTGAGTTGTACCCTAATCTTAAAAAAGAAAGAAACAAAACCTTTCAACTGGTTACATAAAATCAAGAGCACTTCCTCCATTCTTTATATCTAAGTTAAATAATACCCAAACATATAAGCATACAGTAGACTAGGAATAGAATCCAATATTGATTTGTTTGTTCAAAACACATAAAAAGCAAATCTTATGGCAAGCTTTATGATGTTAATAGTTTGCCTAATCACATCATTTGGAACATGACACTTTTCTCCATGAGTGTAAAAAAATCAATATGCTCTCTCTGCGCTATTTGTATGCTGCTACCACACGATGCACTCATCATGTTCTAACCGTAATTTCAAGTCAAAATAGCATCAAACTGCCACCGATATGGCTTCATTCGGACCTGCCATGAGATTATTGTTACAATATGAGCTACATTTTCATACATTAAAATACAGCAGAAAAAGTAGCCACTATGCATGCTAAATAATTGTTTTTCCTAAACTTAAACATCTCAGGTGGTTCCCTTTTATTCCCCAAACCCCTAAAGGCATCTTTCTACCTTAAGAACTGCCTGCATCCAGGCAATTATTTGCAAAAATCCGAATCAACAATATCTTTGCTTATTTGTGATATTGTCTCTGTTTTCTATGTCTGTTTTCAAGCTGCAAGGCTACCATGAAAGCGGAATCTTTACGAGTTCATATTCTCCTGCTGTTTCTCTCTCACCTCAAGTCAGCCTCCCTGTTGCAAAGGGCATGTGCTAATGATCCAAGTCACAAGTGAGTATATAAAACGAAAAAAATGAAAAGGCTATAATCACATTAATGAAATGAGCAAGGGAGGTTTTAGGCAGCAAGTCCACAAGTCTCTGAGTAGTAGCCCTCTTATTGTTAGCACCACCTCTTCTACCTACCTCCTCACCTGGGCTGGTCTCTTACCTGCAGCCTGGTTGATCCGAGACCACAGGCCTGTAAATGCTGCTCCTGTGAAATACCACTGACACTCACATGGGAGAAATTGTTATTCATTAAATACACTGTTCTATTTTAAACCACACCTCTGACTGCAGGCGGATGTTTGCCTGAAGGGAGGTCAGTGACAGTCGATGCAAATAAGGGCAGTTCCCCAGCAGTTAAAAAAACATTAACTTAGGGAACTTTGTGGGCACAGGTCTTTTTCAAAGCAGTAACAATGATGCTCTGTAAGGGGTAGCCTCTCCATCGAGGTGCTCAGCCAAGGCTCCAAACTGATTACTGAGTGTGGAGGCTCTCCCGGTAGACCACTCAAATGGTTCTTTTGACTCTGAGCTGCTATCACTTTTACACTGGATATACTCTACAATATGGTAATTACCTTGAGTAAAATTCATTAGAAAGTGTCAAGCACAAATCACATTATATATGACCCCTAACTTATTCTGTCTTACGAGCACTTTAAAGTCATGGAGAATATAGAATTGAACAGCTGAGTCGTTGGGGGAATCTGGGTCTTAACTTCCACAGAGAACTTACTCTATCTCATTGGCTTCCAGCTGAGATAGAGAAATTGCTCTTGCTCACAAACTTCAACTTGAAATGGGAAGTTTAAAGAAAAATGGATTCCTCTCTGAAGATTTCTCAACTGACTCTAGATCACTGATTCTCAAACTTGGCTGCACATTTGGAATTATTTGGGAGGTTTTAAAAAATGCTGAGGCCTTGAGTTCTGCCTTCAGAGACTGGTTTACTTGTCGTGAAGTGAAGACAGGGAGAAGACTTATTGAATGACTTAACTATTCAGAAGAGTTTAGAGCCACTGCACTAGATCAGTGGTTCTCCAAATGCAATGTGCATGTGATTCATGTTGGGGTGTTGTTAAAATGCAGATTTGATTCAGTAAGGTCTTAGTAAGGATCTGAGATCACATATTCCTAATAAGCTAACAAGTGATGTCCTGCTGATCTGCAGACCAAGTTTCAAGTGGCAAGACTTTGGGTCAAACTGGTAACGTAGGCAATGACATAATTCCACTTTATTTGTAACTTGAATTCCTACATTTAATGATAGTAGAACCCATTCTGGCAAATGTGTAATGACATACACAAGTGATAGGTATTTACATTCTGTATGAAGTTTAAAAAGATACTGGTTTATAGTTGGTAATCAGTGAATCTGGCACTGTGTATCATCTGACCCTAAATATTAACTCTATTCCACATTCAACCTAACATATAAGAGTATTTATTTAGATACAAAGTGTATATTTTGCTTTATAGGTCTACTACATCAAAAAGTTAGACTGAAGCTAAAAAATAATGCCACTGAAAGTTGTCATAAATGCAAAAGTACTAATTAAGTGGTAATAAATCTATCATGGTACTTTTAAAATTCTTATTGTGGTATCTATATACATGAAGAAGATAAACAGAAACACCAAACACATTGTATTTTTATCTCCATTAATTTATTCCCAAATTGGAAGCAAATTTTTAATGTTTTCTGTCTATCAGACTCTGACAGCCTCTCCTACCTTAATACTAAAATATATATGGAGTGTTTTATGTATATTAAAATACATAAAGCGCTTTTTAAACATAAAAATTTACAACACAACTAAAATCTAAAAGTGAGAGTCTATGCTGGTAACTAGTGATATTTTTCTAACTAAAAGGTCAAAGAGGACAGACTACATTGGTTCACATCTATAATCCCAGCACGTTGGAAAGCCGAGGCAAGGAGGATTACTAGAGTTTAGGAGTTCAAGACCAGTCTGGGCAACATAGCGAGACCTCGTCTCTACAAAAAAATCTAACAATTAGTCTGGCGTGATTGTGCATACATGTAGTCCCAGCTTCTCAGGAGGCTGAGGGAGAAGGATTACCTGAGCCCAGGAGGTCAAGGCAGTGGTGAGTTATGAGTGTTTCACTGCACTGCAGCCTTCATGAAAGAGTGAGACCCTCACTCAAAAAAAAGTCAAAGAAATTGAATCAATGAACCATGATTCACCTCCATAATGATAGCTTACTACATGCCACACACTTGCTTTAAACACTATATATTATATAAATGAATATGATTATATAGTTATATATTATTATTTATATATTATACAAATATACAGTGTTTAGATACTTGTTTATGAGTATCATTTATCAAACATAATTTTTATTCCAAAGAATCCTATTATGTAGGTACCTTTAGTGTCCCCAATTCATATCTGAAAAACTGAGATACAGAGAGGACCAAACAGTTTAAAAAGTACTAGAGCCAAGATTCAAACTCATTTTCAGGATCCAGATCTTTGCTTTTATCCACTTTGTCATAATGCCTTTCAAGAAAGAGAGCAAATCCCTCAACTGAAAGAAGGTTGGAAGATACCCTGATCACTCCTCCACTCTACCCCTCACTCAATAAGGCAAGTTCTGAAATTTTCAGAATTCCGAGGAGTTGTCAATCCAGATGCAAGTGATGTTTTTTTGAGATAATAAAATGACTTATCTTCTTCCCTATCTCCAATTTTTCCATTTCTTTTAGGAATCTTCAATTCCAAGTGAATAGGCATCAGAGAAGATTTAGTTGGCCATGAGATTTCAAAGACAATTGGCATTAGCTGTCCCCAGTTAGACTAAGGGCGAGGCGAGAGGTGGGATTTGGGCCTTGGAAAGCAAGAGACTGGAATGGTTGCTCTGAGAGATTCCTAATCCAAGGATAGAGTGAAACAGTAATTCTGCCACATTATGGCAACAGCAGAAGCCTCTGATAGTTGGGAGATGGTGTACTCTGGAGCTTTCCGTGAATACAGAACTTTCAAAACCTAAAGTCTGGATTGATTTTTGTGATTTAGATGCACTGCTGAAGAGTACAAAAACACAAAACAGAGGCTCCAACTTAGTGGCTGCTGTCAAAAAGAATCCTAAGGCATGTTTAGAAAACTAACCTAAATGGCCTGAGGTTCCATCCTGGTGCCTAGGTGCTGAGAGCCATCAGAGTAAAGAATGGTGGTATTACCACTGAAATCAGGAATCAATTGTTGGTGATAAAAACACACTGTAACCTAGAAATAGAAAGAAACATTCTCACTTTGTGAAAAGTTAGCAACCAATGATAAAGATAATTCTAAATGGTAAAATACTAGATTACTGATAATTAAAGATAGGAATAAGAGATATATTCATTATTGCTATTTTTAACAAGGTCTTGGAAATCTTAGCCAATGCAAAGACAAAAGTAAGAAACAAGATATATATATGTATTGCAAAGGAAAGAAACAGGAAAAGAAAAAAACTGTCCTATCTGAAGATGACAAGGTCAGAAAAACCTCTTTAATCAATGGAAAATTTATGAAAATTATTTAAAATTTTTAGTAAATTAATATTTAGCTAAACAAATTTAAAATGTGTATGTTGAAAACTATAAAATAACAAATTAGAGGAAAACATAATTTATGACAGAAAAACTATTATAAGCCTTAATATATAAAAAGTTTTGGCAACTCAATAACTTAGACGAAAGCATTTTGATAGCTTGGACAAAGTAAATAAGCATAACTGACATGATGAAGTATATAAAAATCCTAAATAGAAACAAAATGTAAATTTTAAAATATGAGACAGCAACATTTGTCAAAGCCTATAAAATATACAACACCAAGAGTGGACTTTGGGTGATAGTGATGTATGTAGGTGTCTTGATTGTATCAAATATATCACTGTTGTGTGAGATGTCAATAGTAGAGGAGGTTGTGAATGTGTGGGACAGGGGGCACATGGGACCTTTCAGTACTTTGTGCTCAGTTTTGCGATGAGCGTAAAGCTGCTTTAAAAGTTTATTCAGGGCTAGGCACAGTGGCTCAAGTCTGTAATCCCAGCACTTTGGGATGTCAAGGCGAGAGGACTGCCGGACTTCGGGGGTTCAAGACCAGCCCAAGCAACTTGGTGAGACCTCATCACTACAGTAAATAAAAAAAATAAGCTGGGTGTGGTAGTTCCAGCTACTTGGAAGGATGAGGCTGAAGGATTGCCTGAGTCCAGCAGGCTGAGGTTGCAGTGGCCATGAGCATGCCACTGCACTCCAGCCTGGGCAAGGGAATGAGACTTCAACTCAAAAAAAAAAAAAAAAAAGGTGTATTCACTGGGTAAACACACAGACACAAAAATCAGAACAACAGATGCCGGAGACTCCTAAAGTGGGGAGCTAGAAATGGGAGAGGGCTTAAAAACTACCTTTTGGGTGCCATGTTCATTACTTGGGTAACAAAACTATGCATATATGCCCTGAATTCAAAAACAAAATAAGAAGGAAAAATAAATAATGTTTATTAATAAAAAATGACAGAATACTCTTATTAACTGCTATTTAAAAGTAATTTGGCATCAAGAATTTTAAAGATATTGATATTGCTTCCAGCAATAAATTCTAAGTAATTTGTTAAGAATGTAGCAAAATGTTATGTATGGAGATGTTTAGTACTACTTTACAACAGTAAAAACAAACAACAAACAAGGCAAAATCCAGTTGCTAATGAGCATTTTATATTTAAGGAATTACAAAATTGCTGAAGCAACAGTATACCTGGAATATTTAGCAATTTAAAATGCTTAGGATAAAATATCACAAACAAAAGTAAGTTATATGTTGTACATGTATATAGCTCTGATCCTAACTCTATAAAAATATAAATACATAAATCCTTCTTACAAATTAAATAGAAGTTCATCAACATTGTAACAATATTATTGCTAGTTAATAATATTTGGGGTAAATTTTGTTTACTTTTTTATGATTTCTGAATGTTCTACAATAAGCACATATTACATATATGATTTAAATACACTAAAAATACTATCTTTAAATTAATACTCAAGGCAAGCTCAATATTCAAAAATCAATTAATGTAATTATCATATTAACTTTAAAAAAAAACAAACATGCTTATCTCAATTTATGCAGGGAAAGTATTCAACAAAATTCAGTATCTCTTCATGCTAAAAAGTTCTCAGCAAACTATGAATAGAAGGGAATTTCCTTAACCTGATAAAAGACATTTACAAAAACACTACAGCTAACATCATACTTCATGGTGTAAAACTGAATGCTTTCTCCCTTTGTTCAGGAAAAAGAAAACTGAAGACTTCCACCATATTTGATAACAGAGACAGTGACCTTGCTACTCAAAGTGTGGTAGAGGGACCAATAGTGTGAGCATATCTGGGAGTATGTTAGAAATGCAGAATTTCAGGCCATATCCTAGACCTAGCCAATCTGAGTCTGCAGATTGGTAGTCCATATGCACATTCCAGTTGGAGAAGCCCTTGTATAATGAACCAGAACAAACTTTGAAACAAGACAGTCAGTCAAATGTGACGGCTCACGTCTGTAATCTCAACACTTTGGGAAGCTGAGGCAGGAAGATTGCTTGAGCCCAGGAGTTCAAGACCAGCCTGGACGATATCATGAGACCCTGTCTTTACGAAAAAACTAAAAATTAGCCAGACATGATGGTGCATGCCTACAGTCCTAGCTACTCAGGAGGCTGAGATGGGACAATCCTTTGAATCCAGGAGTTGGAAGCTGCAGTGGGCTGTGATTGTGCCACTGCACTTCAGACTGGGCAACAGAGGGAGGAGGAGGAGGAGGGGGAGGGGAAGGGGGGGGAGACAAACTAGATGTTCTGGATCCCAATCTCATCTCCCTACTGTGTGGCTTTGGGCAAGTCATCTAACCTTTCTAGGTCTCAGATTCCTCATCCATAAAATGGAGAAAATAACTCCCTTGCCATGTTGCCATAAGGATAAAAATAAGGTATTTGGAGATATCATGTTCCAAAATTGCTAGTGTCATGAGGGTATTCTGCCAAGAAGCCTGAGACATATAGTTGGTCCTCCCTATTCATGGGTTCCACATCAGCAGTTTCAACCAATTGCAGACTGAAAATATTTGGGTGGAAATATTTAAAATAACAATACACTTAAAAAAACACAAAGTTTAAAAAGACAGTATACCAACAATTTATATGGCATTTACATTGCATTAGGTATTGTAAGTAATCTAGAGAGGATTTAAAATATACAGGAGAATGTATGTAGCTTATACACATTTTACATTATTTCATGTCAGGTACTTGAGCAACCATGGATTTATGTATCTGCAGAGGTCCTGAAACCAATCCACCATAAATACCGAGGGGTGACTATATCTGCTACTTCCTTTAAGATAGCCACAGTTTGCTATTGGAAAACAAAGTGCAAAGGTGTAAATGTACAGAGAGAAAACTAACATTCCCAAAACTATTGATAGAAAAAAAGCAAGAACAAAAACTCTGGTCTCCTGAGTGCCCAATTATCACATTCTGTGTTTGACTTTGCTGAACCCTTATCATAAAACTCATCCTCACCTCCACTCCCAAGCCTACCCTGAACTGCTGAGTTCTGTATTTCTTGCCATAATATTGCAGTCATAGGTATATTAGTATTAATCTATGTGTCTATAAACATAGTATTGCTGTCATTTCTAAAGGCTAAATTGAGTCCTAAGCGAGATATCTCCCTCTCCATTATAGCATGTATTTGTCTTCTGAACTTTGAAAAACAAAGTTTCTTATTTCAATCCTGTAGATAGTTTAAAAAAAGGAAGTGTTGAAAAATTGTTCAGAGTGAAAAGTGCAAGGTGCCAAGCAGGAAAGACCTGCCCTAGTACTTGACATTAGCTCTAAATAGCAATGAGAGGATCTGAAAAATGAATTCCACTGTTCGTACTGGTCAACAGCAAAGAATTAAGGAATCAAAATGGAGCACCTTACTCTTAATTCCAATATTTCAGAAACCTTATAGTCATCATGTGCTCCTTATATCTGATTTATTGCCTCCCTGCTGCTATTTTAGTCAATGTCCCTTTTTTGTCTTTAATGAGGATGGAGGACATTTGGTCACCAGTCATCCTTGCAAAAAGTTCTCATGTCCTTATTCTATCATCCCTCACCTTTTTTTCTCATGAGCTTTGCTAAATTTTTTCTTATGAACAAATCATTTTTCTTGCTGCCTTTCACTCAAACAGTATAACAAACCCATCCCTTTCTCTTTATATTTTCCTTAAATCCCTTTCATTTCTTGTTGAGACTGTTCCAGACTTCCGAAAATGGTGTTTTTAGAAAGAACTGTATAGCTCCCATCTGTCACCCTTACCTTGTGCCTGTCTTCACAACACTAGGGGATGGCCTTCTGGAGAGGCTGATACCAGATTCCAACCAATGCCAATAGGCGTCAGAACTCTCCATCACCACTCAGTATGGCTGTATTGCCCAGCACCAGTTCTAGACCCATGCCCATCAGAGACAAGTCCCCGTGGAAGGAGAAAAACAAGAGCACCATAGAAAGCTAGCTTGCTTTCTCTCTCTCTCTCTCTCTCTTTCTCTCTCTCGCTCTCTCTTTTGAGTCAGGGGTCAGGGTCTCATTTTGCTCCCCAGGCTGAAGTGCAGTGGCATGACCACAGGTCACCACAGCCTTGACCTTCTGGACTCAAGCAATTCTCCCTCCTCAGCCTCCTGAGTAGCTGTGATTATAGGCGTGTGCCTCCAGGCCTTGATAATTTTAATATTTCCTAGAGACAAGGTTTCACTATGTTGCTCAGGCTGGTCTTGAACTCTTGGGCTCAAGCAGTCCTCCCACCTCAGCCTCCAGTGCTGGGATGGTATTACAGGTGTGAGCCACCATGTCCATTCCAGTAGTGAATTTTCATGAAACTATATTTCCATGAAAACAAGTTGCCTTGTATTCTGAAATTGTGTCTCTTCTTACTTTTTCTGTTTTTAAAATGTCCTTTCTTTTGTTGGAATAGTATATTAAAATAGCCCCCTTTTAAAAATGATTCATCTTTGCAAAACTAAAATGCTGCCAACCTTCAATCGATCTCTTTCTTTGTTCTTGTTATTTCTTTTTTGCTGTTCTGTGAAATCTCAGAGTCTGGGTATAGAGGTTAAGAGCACACATCCTGGTCTCAGTGGTCAGGGCTTTATTCATATCCCTGCTCTGCTATTTATTGGTGATGTAACCACTGTCAAGTTGCAACACTTCTGTAAGTTTCTGATTTTTCATATTACAATGGTGATAAGAGTACCTACATTGTAAGCTTGCCAAATAATATTTGCAAAGTGTATATCATAGTCTCAGGCACAGAGTAATGAGTCAATAGATAATTAGGCTTATTACTACATTCCCTTGAGTGCTGTTTGGTCAAACATCTGCTATCTAGGTCCCACTTCCACTTTTGCGTGAAAGATCCACATCTAGACCATCTCTCACCTTCTATTACAATTCAGACCTACAGTCAGGGCTTCATGATTGAAGTGGAGCCCGTGTTTTAGTCACATTTTTCACTTTTTATATTTCATGATGTTTTGACATCTTGGGGGCCTTGGGGACCAGGGAAGAGATTGTTCTTCCCATGGTTAGCTAATTCCTAATGATAGCCAATGTAGGGGAGCCAGAGATCACCTCTAATTTCCACTTTAGCTCTTAGTGGGCTCTTCAGCTGGATCTAGAAACCAAGTCAACACCAGGAGGATCAACAAGGTAAAAGTATATACTTTGAGGAGAGGTTTCACTCAATTGTTCAGACTGGAGTGCAGGGGCACGATCCCTGCTCACCACAACCTCGAACTTCTGGCCTCATGTGATCCTTTTGCCTCAGTCTCCTAAGTAGCTGGTACTACAGGCGCATGCCAGCACATCCAGCTAATTTTCTGATTATTTATAGAGACAGGATCTCACTATGTTGCCCAGGCTGGTCTCAAACTTTTTTTTTTTGAGTTGGAGTCTCACTCAGTCACCCAGACTGGAGTGCAGTGGCCGCTCCCGGCCACCGCAGCCTCGCCTGCTGGGCTCCGGCGATCCTTCCGCCTCAGCCTTCCGAGTAGCCGGAATTACAGGCATGCGCTACCATGCTCGGCTGATTTTTTTATTTATTGTAGAGATGAGGTCTCGCTGCCCAGGTGGGTCTCGAACCCGCGGGCTCAGGCAATCCACTCACCTCAGCCTCCCAAAGGCCCGGGATTACAGGCTGAGCCACCGAGCCCGGCTTGGTCTCAAACTCTTGACCTCAAGCAATCCTCCCACTGTGGCCTCCAAAAGTGCTGGAATTACAGGGATGAGCCACTGTGCCAGGCCAATTTCCAGTATATAATATCATCCTCATGTTAAACTGGACCAGATTTAGACAGTCACTCCCCCCTCCTGCCCTCAATTTTGAATTACATAAGAAGTGACTTCAGAGAATTTTTGAAAACCAGGTATTAATAATCTTACAAGTATCCCTTCATATTCTTGGAGTCAATGGCAATGTAAAACAAGCAGCATGCAAAGAATTAAGAAGCAGCCTGGTGACTCTTTCAAATACAAGCCACAGTGGAACAAAAATTATATTTTGCTCAATCCTAGAAATTCATGTTTTTAATTAATTTACTTTCTGTGTTTTGATGATGTTAAAGATTCCTTTCAGTTCTTACAGCATATGATGTTATGACTATTGCCATCTTTTTATTTTCTCACCACTTTTGATATAGTGTGATGAGATAACATTAGGAGGTATGAATTGTTATTGATAACAGATTGAGACTGAGCAAAATGTGTGAATTTGTTCAATACAGAAATAACATTGTGAAGCTCAAAAACTCAGAATTTTGTTTCTTCCTATCCCACTGACTCCCTAGAAAAAAGCATTTTTGGCCAAAATAAACGTTCCTTGCAATCATCTAAGAAATTGCTTTCTCTCCAGAGGGTCTCACCCCCATCATCCTCCATAGCCATTGAGGGTGGTAAAATGAAGCACAGAATTTTAGTGGCTCTGAATTCCTCACTTTCTTGATTCATTCTGGACATTGAACAGAATAACCTGCTGGGAGACCCCAATAAAAAGACTGCCTTTACAAACACTTTGCCTTTCCCTTCATTTATAATTGAGGTTGAGCTTGTCAATAAAGCTTTCCAAAGGCCATTCACCACAATACTCTTAGACAAGTATTTACATTCTTTCCTCTTCCCCTATCAAAAGCAAGACTATTTTTGTTACCTTAAAAAAAAAAAAATGAATAGTAGTAGCAGGCAATTGGAAGCAGACCTTAGCTTTTCTAGCCTGGTATGGTTTTAAAAGATACCCTCTGTAACAGAAATACATCATGGACAATGAGAACTTGTCCCACTTTTTCCCCCTACTGTAGCCCTTGTGATATGGTCTAAAGAAATTTATAAATGGAGTCCTGAAGTCCTTTTGCTCCGTACTCTTCCTGCTGTGGCTTTTCTGTTGGGCATTCTGTGCCCTTTTTGGGGGGGGGGGCGGTAACAAATGGAATGATAAGTTATTGGAATTGGGCTTAGTTTTTACATTTTTCCCAATATCCATCATTCTTATTCAGTACTTATACTTGTGTTCACGTTTAGGAAAGTGATCCTTGGTAGACGTTTATTAAGAAATGTGAAGTAAAACAACAACATTAATGAGCTTATTCCTTGTCTTCATCTTGTCAGTCATAGTCACCCACTGCTTACATAGTCACCAAGTGCTGAAAGCGGTTCTTTTCTCTATTTGTAATGTTTATTTTACCTCAAAACTCAGGCAAATAAAGATTAATCATACCCAGACTATGTAGATCATTTTTTAATTAACAGAGTTCACCATGCTTAGGGAATTTGATGATTAAATAGGACAGCAAAATGGCTAATTCATCACAAAATTTGTAAGTTCCTTACCCCCAAACTTTCAACTTAAGATACTTTTATTCATTTGAGCAATTCAGTCTTGCAGTAAAAGACAAGAATGCAACCGCTGTGAGCTAAAGCCCTGTGTCTACATTAGCATCAGTCAAGAAAGAGAAAACAACAAACCTATTTTTAATTACACTCAAGGTGTTCATCCTATTAATCTTAAAACTAACCATGCAAAAATGAATTCTATTGGTGAAATACTACTTTCTAGTGTATTAGAAAAAGGAATAAAATCACCCTAGATATAAAGCAATGTGTGGTGAACCCTTCTTACAAACTCTTGCATGGTAGTTTCCCAGGAAACCAAAACTGCAGATGTAAAAACTAAAATGCAGATGTGGGCATTTCAAAAAAATTAAATCCAATTTTCATTCCTAAAGAGGCCAATTCACTTTCAGACTTTTATTTAGGATATTATATCCCTCTAAATTGAAATAAAAACCTGATCTCCTAAGTATGGACACTGATGCTATTTAAAGACTAACATTAATTCATTCAAATTTGATTTTTAAGCCGATATAACAGATGATCTCCATAGACTGGTAACTAGTGAACCACCAGGTAACCTTGCTCTCTGGTACCTCTCCAGGGGCTCTGCTGAATCATCGCCTTATAGGTTGTGTGCCAACTCTGGAACAAACACAAACGTGTATTTCCTCTCCAAATGCCCCACTTCTGCCAGGAAACTAACAGATGCACCAACAAATGTTGCAAGTCTGCCTATTAAACACGGAGCTCATTGAATTTCTATTGCATTTCTCCAGCAAAAGTGCATTTGGAGTAAAGAAAGAAATTAAAATGAAGTCAGGTGTCATTCAAGAAAATTACAGTCCCACAGAGGATAGTTTTGAGTTGCAGCTTTGAGTTGCCATGCTGCGCCTTTCACAGCTGCCTACAGTTCTTGTCATTAATAATCAGTAAATAAGATCTGCAGGTGGGCCTGGAAGGCACCCCGAGCCAAGAAGACGGTAGTTAGGGCTTCTGTCTCTAAGATGGGTGGCCAGGCTCATTTGCACAACCCAGCTTATGTTTCCACACAAAAGTGCAACCCTACTTAGCATAGCTTCGGGGAAGCTGCCACAATATAGGGAATGCTAATTACTGTAACCAACTGGCAACGATGCATCCAAAATTAAATGGCCTGTGACTGAGCAGATGAGCAATTTTTATGGCCCAAAGATCAGGGAACAGGGATAGTTTGTTAAATTAACTGACAGCCTCTTTGGTCTAAGTAGGTGAGTTGAAGTCATTTGAAAGCTGTGTTTGCATGCAGTTACATATCAGAGTCTCTCCTGTGTAAGTACGGTTCCCCCTGCAGTTTTATGTGGGAGTATGGCTACATTTAGTATATAAAATTCACAAAGTTCCTCGATTCAGTTCATAAATGACCAGGAGAAGTGATTCTGAATCCCTGCGGGATTGATTTTCCCATACAAAGATTTGATTTTTAAAAAATTCACCAGCAACAAAGTCATAGCATTGTGGAAGGAGGTTTTTAGTAAGGCGACGGAACCCTGCATGAGCAAAAGCTTTTAACTTCTAATTTCCAACATTGATCACACTTAGAAACCAAGCCACTTTGCTGGCAGATCAGAATTGCTGTTATTACACGTTCATTCCCAAATGTTAACGCATTTCTAAAAGTCTTCCTGAAAAACAAATAATGTAGAGATGAGAGCATGTCCTCTAAAAGGGACATTACTTCTAGCAAACAACACTTTTTCATATCACAATTTAAGCAGAATTTCTCCACTTCAGCACGATTGATCTTTTGGACTGCATCAGTATTTGTTCCAAGGGGTGGAGGGTGTCCTCTGCATTGTAAGATATTTAGCAGCTTCCCTGACCTCTACCCACCAGATGCCAAAAATATCTGCAGGTACTGCCAAATGAACACGGGGAACAAAATCATTCCTGATTGAGAATCCCAGTTATCAAATGCCTGTGGTAAAATACCAGACACTGTGCAAGATGGGGAAAGGGTAAGAGTTAGACTGAGAAATAGCAGTCAGACCATGACACAGTTCTGACCTGAAGGAGTATGTAGTTTAATAAGGGAGATGGATCCATGAACAGAACATTATATGATAAGGGCTAAAATAGAGGTGCGTAAAGGGTGCACTGGAAATACAGAGGATTAGCAACAATCCCTAAGGACTTTGATAAGATTTCCTAAAGGAGATGACCCTGAACTGGGGCTTGGAGAATGAGTTAAAGTTGGCCAAGTAGCCAATCATGGTGGCGCACACCTGTAATCTCAGCACTTTGAGAGACCGAGGCAGGAAGAGCACTTGAGTCCAAGAGTTTGATACCAACCTAGGCAATATATTGAGATTGCTACAAAAAATATTAAAAAATTAGCCGGGAGTAGTGGTGTAGACCTGTAGTCCTAGCTACTCAGGAGGCAGAGGAGGAAGGACTGCCTGAGCTCAGGAGGTCGAGGCTACCGTGAGCTGTGATGGTGCCACTGCACTTCAGCCTGGGTAACAGAGTGAGAACTTGACTCAAAAAGAAAAAACAAAACAAAACAAAACAAAAGTTAGCCAAGCAAAGTAAGATGTATTCCAGGTAGAGGGAACAGCATAAACAAATGCATTAAGGTATGAAATAAGGGCATATATGAGATACTACATTCAGTTCTAAACAGTCTGTCCAATGATACTACAGTTTATTTGTTTTAAGAAGTAGGTTAAAATTCAGGAGATACTACAGTTTTTAAAGGCACATTTTTTAAAAAAGGAAATAATGTTATGACTTTGGAGTAGAGTATATATCATGGTTTTTGATATTACAAGAAAATTCTTCCTAATCATTCATTCAGCTAGGAGTGCAAAGGTATATATGAGACACCTTGCCATCTCGATGCTCATTATCCAGTGAGACATCAGAAGCACAGATGTGACCCAGATATTGATATCAGTTGCCCATTAGAATATAATTGTGTGTATTACCCCATCCCCTAGAACCTTTTCTTCATATATTGACTTTCACCAGAAAATATTAGAATTGTCAGACTTCTATGCCAGACTTATAGGGGAATATGAAGAAATTGAAAACATGCAGCCTACAAGAAACTTATAATTTACGTGGGAAGATAAAATTCATTAAAAAGATGATAAATAGTGCAAATTACGAAAAATGTCAAAGCAGAGTTACAGCCTCAGATTAGCAGAAGAGATAAAATAAAGGTGGACTTTCATTATTAGGCAAGAATTTGAGAACATGGGATTTGTTCCTATCTTAAAATACAGGTCATGTTAAAATAGTAGAAAGGAGGAAGGCATTTTAGACAATAGAAAAAATGCTAAGTACAATGAAATAATGTAAGACTGTGCCTGGATTTGTGAGTATAGGGGAGCAGTAAGGAAGAAGTGAGAGTTGACAGTAACAAGAGGTGTAGAATCTTCAGACTGGAGGATGGGGGTGATGGATGGGGGTGCAGTTAGACAGCGCTTGGTATTTAAGACTATCCTTGAAAGTTGAATAGAAGGTTGATAGGAGTTAGGGGGAAATTTATAGAAAATGGTAAGGAGGTGGGAAAGAACAGTGTGTCTCCAATATAGCTGGAAATTTCTATTGACTTTGAGCAGTCTTACATGGTGAATGAAGAGCATGTCTTCCTTGCCCGCAGTTTTTTGTATATGATGATAAATTCCACTTTCTTTTTTTTTAGCATAACACAACGGCCACCATAAACAATTACAAGAATTTTTCTTATTTTGTTAGAAAGCAATTAAAAAGACCTTATTTAACATATATTTTATCTCTGCAACCAAATGTCAGACCTGAGGAAATGACTTCTGCCATTCTTCTCCATTCCTTCTCACTTCAATAAAATGACATTCACTTTTCTCAGTTCCACAGAATAGGCAGTAAATAATGCCTCCCAACCACAAATGCCTCTGCCCCATACCCCTTAGGGATTCTGTTGCCTGCAGCCACCAGTCTTAGGTGCATTCCTGCCTAGAGCAGGTAATAATCCAACCCAGCTAGTTAGCATCCTGCAAGTTAACTCCTTCTCACCCAGTGGCAGGTGTGGGGATCTCTTCCTATTTTTCTTACATTTTCCACAGAAATACATAATTTTGAAAGTAATAGGTATGAGATTGAATGTAAACTTTGCCTATGATCCTTTGGCCCCAGGACAGAGGCCAGCATTCATCTTATATCATTGAACACACATGCAAGGGGAGATATTTCTGTCCATGGTTCTCAAATTTGGGTACATGGAAACTTGCAGTCTAGAAATTTCAATTCTGTAAGTATGAGATTGGCAACAAATATCTACTTTTATTTAAATGACTGTCTGACATAGGAATACATTATTAGGAACAGTTTTTAGAGAAACACAAAGTATTTTTTTAAAGGATATTCCAGATATCTTTCTGAAAATTAAGGCTTACCTTGACTTTCTCACCAAATAAATAAGTAAATAATGATTAGTCAAAAAGCAAACTTGTTGCTTCCTTAACTTGAAAATTTTGGTGATGACACAAAGAGATCAGGAATATTCACAAAGAGATTCAGGAATATTTAAAGTCACTCTAGATGTCCTTCATGGAAATGTACTGCCACAGGTCACACAGGTCAGAATCAGAGGTTCCCTGGTTTACTCCATAACTCACATTTTGCAAGGGATGCAAGGAACTCCAAGAAGATACTTGTCAAGGAAACTAAATCTGTTGAATAGAGGGAAACTCTAACAAAAATCCCTTGGAATGAATTAAGTGCCAGTCGGGAGTGGATTTAAGACCTCATGATGGTCTCCGTAAAACCTCCACCTTACCTGATGCTCCTTCACTCTATGCCTTAATTCTTTCCCACACAAACCAGGGAATCACAAACATATAGAAAAAGGAACACCTAAACTAAACCAGGGAAGAGTTTGACACAGCCCTGCTCACGCATCAGCCAAGGCAAGGCTAAAGAATGTGCCTCACTCCTAGACCTGAAAGAATCAAAGAGATGGAGGGAGGAAAAAGGAACAACTTCAACAAAATTAAATACTTTTGCTCTTCAAAGTAGACTATTAAAAAATAAAAATACAAGTCACAAACTGGTATAAAAATGTTTGCAAAACATATCTCTGACAAAGAACATGTATTTAGAATATGCGAAGAACTCTTACAACTAAAAAAAAGAAGACAAATACCCAATTTTATTTTATGTATTTATTTATTTTGAGTTGGAGTCTCACTCTGTCGCTCAGACGGAGGGCAGTGGCCGCTCCCGGCCACCGCAGCCTTGACTTACTGGGCTCCAGCAATCCTTCTGCCTCAGCCTTCCGAGTAGCCGGCATTACAGGCATGCGCTACCACGCCCGGCTGATTTTTTAATTTATTTTAGAGATGAGGTCTCACCAAGTTGCCCAGGCGGGTGTCGAACCTGCGGGCTCAGGCAATCCACTCACCTCAGCCTCCCAAAGGCGCGGAATTACAGGCTGAGGCACCAAGCCCAGCAAAACACCCAATTTTAAAAACGAGCAAAAGATTTGAACAATCACTTCATCAAAGAAGATGCATGAATGGCCATTAAGTATTTGGGGAAATGCAAATTAACAGTCTAATACATACCTCTGCATACCTACTGAAATGGCCAAATGTATAAAAGCACACAAACACTTGGTGAGATGTGGACCAACTGAAATTCCTTCGCACTGCCAGTGGGAATGTACAGTGATAAACCACTTTGGACCATTTAAAAAAACACACTAATAAACTAAAGATGGTCAAAATTCAGGAAGGTTGCTGTGTATATATCAATAGCATATAAAAACTATGAAATTCAAAATGGAACCTCCTTTGGAAAGCAAGGAAGGGTCTGGTGCGGTGGTGTACTTCTGTAATCCCAGCAGGCAGGAGGATTGCTTGAGCTCAGGAGTTCCAGACTAGCCTGGGCAACACAGCAAGATCTCAGCTTTACAAAAAGAAAAAAAAAAAAAAGCCGGGCATGATGGCATGCCTGAAATTCCAGCTACTCCAGAGGCTGAGGCAAAAGAGTAGCTTGAACCCAGAAGGTCAAGGCTGAGATGAGATGTGATTGTGCCACTGTACTCCAGCCTGAGCAACAAAGATCCTGACTCAAAACAAACAAACTTGGCGAGACCTCATCTCTACAATAAAAAAAAAAAAAA
>NW_007127125.1:58173-126719 GCF_000164805.1 Carlito syrichta
CGAGGCTGCGGTGGCCGGGAGCGGCCACTGCACTCCGGTCTGGGCGATAGAGTGAGACTCGACTCAAAAAAAAAAAAAAAAAAACCAAACAAACAAAAAAAGCAAGGAAGATAATCTGCTGATCCTTTTCCCTTACTGAGCAGAAGGATTACAATAAACTAGCAGAGAGACGCCTGCCTTCTCACGTGGGTCTCAGGTCTGGCTTGTGAGGCCTGATGCTCCAATACTCAGCCTTGTGGATCCCACGTTGCTTCTCCAGGTACTGAGCATGCCTGTCGCTAACAGCAGTATGCCAGCAGGGGCTGTCAGTTGCAGCTGTTTCCCGACTGTTTACAGCGGAGCTACATTGCTTCAGGCTGAGCTTCTGTGCTTTGTCCAGCCACCTGGTCTTATTTCTGCCGTCTATTTTCTGTAAATATACTGATGATTGTTTAAGTTTCAGTGCTTTTGAGAGTACCACAAAGTCTAGTATTCTTAGCTGGGTCACATTTTTGTGGAACCCTGGAGTGGTGACAAGTTATTCATGCCTCTTGGCCTGTACCTGCCCTCAGAGAGGTCTCACAGCCCAGGAAGAATGTCTGGCCACTATCTCTGTATACTAGATTGATTCCAGAGCTTTCTGAACCCTTGAATTCACACAGAGGGGCACACCAGTTTGGTAACTTTGCTGCCCAAAGGGTATATCTCTTTCTATTCCTAAAACGACTAGAGCCCTGATGAAAATGAGTAGTATAATCTCACCACCCATGTTTGTCCTCATCTTTGCCTATCAAAACCTCCGCTCAACAAAGCTGACTGTCTTTCTAAGCCTCAACCAAGTCGTTCCTGCTGGCAAACTTTCGGCGTTCTAGCCTGTAGAAAATCATCTATTTCCTGGCTTATTAGCTCACAAGAGCTTACAAAACAATATCTTGGGAGCCTTCACCACTGGCCTCAGTCTGCTGCACTAGTCTCTACTGTTGTCCTTTTCCTGGCTTCTGCTCCAACTAAGCGAAACCCTGAACTGTTTCTAAATGCTTCACTATGTCCGTAACTTAGCTCAAGTCATCACCTCCACCTACAACACCCTCCCTCCTACTGTATATGTCTACATATGACCAGCTAAAATGTTCCTAATGAAGTCTACTCTTTTATGTACCCCAAATAATCTTTCCCACTTCCCAATTTTTATAGTCAATTTAAATCTGTGTTAAGACGGTTATCATCTTATTTCTTTTAAGGAGTTATTTATGTCCAAGGGTTCTCCCCCTGTTAAACTGCAAGTGCCATAACTAGTATAATCTATATTTGAGTTATCTTTGTTCATAGTGTCTTGAATATAATAAGAGCATAATAAACAATCTTTTTCAAGGCAAATTCAAGCTTATGCTCCCAACAGAGATAGCTGAGCCAGAATTCGTGAAAAGAGAGGAATTTGAGTTTTTGCCCTAATATTTATTAGTTCTGCATTCCAGGACAAGCCACTTGGCCTCAGTGTCCTGAAATGTAAAACTGGAATAAGAGCATCTTTCCAACCTATTATGATGAGCTAATCACATAATTTATTGAAAGTGCATTGAAAACTACAAAATCTTACACAAGGTTTATATTCTCCAAAGTCAGCATCTGGCCCATGTTTTTGAATTCCATACATTTTTACACATTGCAACTAAACATATTAAGTACATAGAACCATCATAAAGTTAGAGTAGGTCAGTGACATCTCATCTTGTAAACTTATAGTCAGCGAAGCCTGGGGATTTGCCCTCAAATATTGGTGTCAGAGTCACAATGCATTATTCTCAGTCTTGTGCTATTGCCATTTATAGTAGATACTCAAATACATGCTGAACCATATAGATTCTGACATTTTGACTGAAAGTTCAAAAGGCACTATAGAATGAAGTTCTCTTTAGAACTTACTAAACTGAAAAAATATGATTGAGGCATAGTGGTTAGGAACATGTGCTCTATGCCCCATCACACAATAGCTATACTATTCTGGGCAACGTCTCAAACCTCTCTGAGCCTTCACTAGAATGTAACATCTAGGAAAGAGGGGACTTTGTGTCTATTTTGTTCATTGCTGTGTACCAAGTGTAGATTTGCGTTTGATTTCTAGTATGTGTTCAGAATATATTTGTTGATTGAATGAGTCTCAGTTTTCTCAAAAGTATAATAGTAGCAATTGCATAAGGTTGTACTGTGAATTAAATAAACAGAATCATTTTCAGCTCTTTACAATTACTGTAACCCAGTTAGTGGAATCCAGTAAGCTAGCCATTATTGCTTTCCTGAAAATAAATCTCTTATCATTCCTTTTCATTGGAACTGGGTAAAGAGCCAGCTCTATGGGTTCTCTAACTTGAACACTTAATCTTGGTTCCAATGGACTGTAACTTTAGGAAGCAAGAGAAAGCACATTCTAGCAAATGTTGATTACCCGGAGATGCCTCTACCAATAAAGTATTATTACTGAAGACCAGAACGTGGAATGACTAAACAAAAAGAGCTCATTGAGGACATAAAACAACATCATCTTAAACCAAATAAATTTATTTTTCCCACCAACTGCTTCAAGCTTTTAATAGAAGCTGTTGACCCAAATCAAGGCTGTTGACGCAGGAATAATTTGATAAAGGCTGATTGGAAGACAAATGTAGGATCAACCCAGAAAGATGTACAACAAAGATGGGCATATTCCAGAGCCAGCTACAAGTTGAAAGGCTTTTATGGGAACGTTTAGAAGAAGGGTGGAAGATTCCTCACATTGGAGTTATCGTTTTCCATTGGAGGATACAATACATAGGTTACTATCATTGGCTACAGATGACAACAAACAGGAAAATGTTCCATGTGTAAGACAATCAACTAACTTTATGATTCAGAAACAAGTCAATGTCCTTTGCAGTATCAGTAGGTTATGTGTTAATTAGTAAGTTAGCAGCTTGAGGTACTCACAATAAGATATGAGGGGCCTATGGTAAGATTCTTTACTCAGGGACAGGATGTATGCCACAGTTGATAAGACCTTCTATAGGTGGTAATTTAGAAACTTGGCAAATATGACCTGTACATTACCAAAGCCAACATACAAATGAGGCAGTCGTGAGGCAGCTAGGTAATAGTCCATCTATATTGATGAAATGTTTTATTAAATAAAACATTTATGCCCTCAGTTCGACTAGTAATAAAATCAAATGTGCACGTTAAGATCCTCCCCTTTTGTTTTTTACAAATATTCACACATTATATACCAATTAAGACATAATTAATTATTTAAGTCACATGAGAGTAACAGTGTAACACAGAGGGATAACCAATAACCAATATTAAAACAATATAATAAAATGCAATTATCAATAATATTGACCTTGACACAATTTAGTATAACCTTGAGAATCTCAGAGGCATCTCAAGATCCTTCAAAATCATGGAATTATAAAGAATTCCAATGATAATTGTGTCATATTGATGCTGGTTATCTGAGCTTCCTAGTAGTTTGAATTCTGTACAATAGATGTTTGTTATATGGGCACGTGAAGGTGGGTGTGGCAATGTGGGTACACGTATACACATATGGCATGAATACAACGTAAATAGAGTGCATACATTTCTTTCCTGCCTTGCCTTCCTTTCCTAGAACATTGCTTCCATCTTTTACTAAAAAGCACAGCATACTTTAAATAAAACATTTTTACCAGTTTAAAAAAGGACTCTAGCCAGGCTCGGTGGCTCAGCCTGTAATCCCGCGCCTTTGGGAGGCTGAGGTGAGTGGCTTGCCTGAGCCCGTGGGTTCGAGACCCGTCTGTGCAGCGAGACCTCATCTCTACAATAAACCAAAAAAAAAAAAAAATCATCTGGGCGTGGTAGCGCATGCCTGTAATTCCGGCTTCTTGGAAGGCTGAGGCGAAGGATCGCCGGAGCCCAGCAAGTCAAGTCTGCGGTGGCCGGGAGCGGCCACTGCACTCCAGTCTGGGCGACAGAATGAGACTCCAACTCAAAAAAAAAAAAAAAAAAAGGGCTCTGCCAGGCGCAGTGACTCAAGCCTACAATCCCAGCACTTTGGGAGACCGAGGTGAGGGAATTGCCGAATCCCACAGATTCAAGAACAGCCTGGGCAACTTGGGGAGACCTCATCTCTACAATAAATAAAAAAAATTAGCCTGGTGTGGTAGCGCGCCCCTGTAGTTCCGGTTACTTGGAAGGCTGAGGCAGAAGTATCGCCTGAGCCCAGTGGGTTGATGCTGGCATAGCGGTGAGCATGCCACTGCACGCCAGCCTGGAGATGGAGTGAGACTCCAACTCAAAAAGGGGGTGGGGGAAGCTCTAGGCAATTTAACATTTAAATGTTTTCTTTTCAGCACATGCTTTGAATCTTAGACTTATGCTTTTGTACTTTTAAAAGCTAATTTTGAAACAAAGATTTTTATCCCTTACAGATCCATTCAAATAATGTTTAAAATGGCACACACACACACAAAAAAAGCCTGGCATGATGGCTCATGCCTTTAATCCAAGCACTTTGGGAGGCTGAGGCAGGAGGATTGTGAGAGCCCAGGCGTTTGAGACCTCGTCTCAAAAAAAAAAAAAAAAAAAAAAAAAACAAATCTGGATGTGGTGCTGTGCACCTGCAATCCCAGCAACCTGGGAGGCTAAAGCAGAAGGATCACCTGACCCCAGGAGATTGAGGCTTGTGGTAAGTAATGATTGTGCCACTACACTCCAGCCTGATGACAGAGTGTAACTTTGATCCCCCCAAAAAAAGGCTGGGCTTGGTGGCTCAGCCTGTAATCCCAGCGCTTTGGGAGGTCGAGGTGAGTGGATTGCCTGAGCCCTGCGGGTTCGAGACCCGCCCGGGCAACTTGGTGAGGCCTCATCTCTACAATAAATCAAAAAAATTAGCCGGGTGTGGTAGTGCGTGCCTGTAGTTCCGGCTACCTGGAAGGCTGAGGCGGAAGGATCGCCAGAGCCCAGCATCGACGCTGCAGTGCCGGGAGCGGCCACTGCAATCCAGTCTTGGCGACGGAGTGAGACTCTAACTCAAAAAATAAAAATAAAAAAAGCCATTGCTATTCAAACTGAACAATTTTAAAATTTATTTTTGTGTCCTGTTGCCATTCAAGGAGATTATTTTTTGGTGATTACCTGTCCACTATCCATCTTCTACGTTGGTTTCCCATATCTGCATAGACACTCTAAAAAAGAGTTCACTTAGTTCATTAACCTTTTAGGTGTAGGTTTTTAATTAAAAGACAAGAGTCCCCTTTGCTGACATTTGCATGTTGAATTACACCATGATGGATTCTGTTTTCACAAAATAAATTCCTAACAGAAAAAAATGCATTTTAATTTAACCAGCTTATCCAGAAACTTAGTTATTTATGACAAATGTCAACTTCATAGCCTGGAAAATATTAATTCTTCCAGGAAATGAATGTTAATGTTAAGGTCACAATGTTGAATCTTTCAAATTATTTATATTCTTATTATTTAATTGACAAATAATAATTGTACATATGTATGGGGCACAATGTTATGTTCTGATATATATGTACATTATGGGATGATTAAATCAAGCCATTTAACTATCTATTACCTCGCATACTTTTTTTGTGGTGCAGACATTTAAAATCTACTCTCTTAACAAAAATACACTACATTATTATTAACTATAGTCACCCTGCTAAGCAATAAATGTTAAAAGCTCACTCCTCTAACTAAAACTTGACATTCTTTGAATAACATCTCCCCATTTCCCTGGTAACCACCACTGTACGTTCTACTTCTAGGAGTTTGACTTTTTTAGATTCCACATATAAGTGAGATCATGTACCACAATACTGACTTTTGAGTAAACTTACAAAATGCAGCAGTTGCCCATGCTCCACTCCCTACTTTGTTGCCCAAGCTGGAGATCTTGGAATATTCTCCACTCCCTCTCCCTTGGCACACATCCCTGTGACAGATGGCCTTCTCTCATCCAGCCAGTTTGTCTGCACAGGTATTCTGCTCTGAGGACCTTGCTGTCCTGGGTTGCCACTGGATATTCTAACCATCCTTTCCCAGGGATGGAAAAACTCCCTACCCAGATGGAGACTGTCTCCTCTGGATCCTCACAGCACTGCGCAGGCCTTATGCCTGGCCCAAAGTAAGTGCTTCCTAAACAGTGACTCTTTGAACAATATGATCTTGCTATATTTGATCAAGTTTTTAAATGTATCTGTGCCTCCAGAGGGACTCAAGCTCATTGAGGTCAGGCAACATGTCTTACTAAGTTTAATATCCTCCATGCTTCCTGATATCTGGTTCCTAGAACAGTGCATCACTGACAAATGATTGTTGAACAACCAGTCGCTGGAATGTGAGTCAGAGAATTCATTATTGGCATTGAATGACTACATAGTTTTGCTACCTCTCTGAACCTCAATCCCTGAACTATAATACAGGGAGAATGGCAGGCTATCTATCATAGTTGTTGTAAGGGGCACATAGTACGCACTACAGAAATGTCTGCTGGGCTGAATCATTGTCCTCATTGAGTTCCTTTTTGCACTGCCTCTGAAATTATGTGTCCGAGAAAGAAATTGTGATAAAATCCAGACTCTTTTCTTTTGTTTGCATTCAGTTTTTGCAAAGCCATAGCAATGAAGATGAGACTTTATTTCTTGAAAATATATCATCTTAACTTTATATTTGATGGAGGGGTAGGAAGAGAAGGAAATAGGTGTAGGGAAAAAAAGTGTTCAAGGCACATCTGAGTTGGTCAAATACCTTCTTGCTTAGGGTGGTTGGGTGGAGGGACACTAGAAAATTCATTAGGCTTAAGTTGTATGTTTACCAAATAAATCAAGTTTTGACTTTCAACATTACCTCAAAAAGAATGTCAATCGTTGATTGCAGAGACACAATGATGACATATTAAAAAATCCATCATTCACCCTAAACTTATATGCCGAGATACTAGTTCTCAGACTTTTTAGTATCAACCACAATAAGAAATGTACTGTACATCACAGCCAGCACAAATCAATACTTGCCATCACCACATGCAATGATCTGTGTATTTGTGTTCTATCCTATTCTATGGGAAGTTTCTTAAAGTGTTGGCAGCCATCAGGACAGGTAGAGATGAAGGGGAGGGGATGGGAGAGGTGGAGTCAGTAGAGATCATGGAGGCCTTGCAGGATGGAAACAGGTCAAACACAAATCCCACACAAAAACTTTCAGCACATTCACCCTTCCCTGGGGGAGAGAGGGTGAAGGAGCTTTTGGGTGCTCTATCTTTGCCCGCTAAGTGATTTCATGACTCACTCATGGGAATGGGACCCATGGATGGAGAAAACAAAACAGAAACTTTACAAGGCAACACTGCTTGTAGGGCCCCAGGACTAAATATTTTATGATGAATCCTATAATTATCTTGGGCAATGTGAAAGTAATTTTGTTGCACTATATTTTTATGTTTAAAATTCACTTATTAAATGCAAATTTTCAAGATATATCACAATATTTGTAATATTGTATCACATTTTCTTTCATATTTTTAAAAACTAAAAAAAAAAAAAAAAAAGTGGCCCGTCCTCTTGACTCTGAAAGATCCTTCTCATACTTGGAGTTAGGTGTTTCCCTCAATGACTTTCAACAGAAAAACCAGGTCTCCTTCTGAAAATTAAACTTGCAAATCTAATGTATCTACTGGAAGAAGATGACAGACTCCAAGACCCACAGGAGCAGAGGTTGGCCATAGCTAGTCAGTTGTAATGGCATACCTCAACAACAAATGGGTGACCAAACGAGGAAAGGGGAAAGACACTGAGGCACAGAACCCTATCTGCAGCAAATGTATGTCCAACTGTCCCAACAGAGAGAACCACTGATTACAAAATTAGAGAGTCATTACGTCAGTGATATCTCTTTAGGATTCTCCACAGAACAGAAACAAATGACCCTTCAAACTCTCCATTTTTCTTTGCTCCAAATAATGGTCACCAAATGAAAGATGCAAGTCACTGGAAAGGGGTTTCCCTCCTTGTAAATTCATGAACTTGCATTTTCTTTATGTATCTGTGCTGGTGAGCTTGATTAAGATGAATCTGATAAGTATTGACTAAGCTAATGTACTACAGTTTCTGAACTTTCAAGGCTGAGAATAAAACCTGAAGGGAGCTAAGTTCACCAAAATAATGTCACCTGTGAAGAATTATAGCACCATTTACTGTATTCCCCTTGTACTTCAATCCATTTCACAGATGTTTTTCTTGGGTATTCCACTGGTCCCTTGAAATGTATACCCTCCCCAGAACCATGTGAAACATTTCGGTATTTGGTAGTTGTTTTTATGGCTATAATTACATTCAGCAATTACATGTGATGTTTTAGACATTTTCTAAGATCTGAAAGATACTTTGGGGGTTATTTTGCCCAATTTCCCTGACAGGGCTAAGAGAACCAAGGTCCACAGAGGTGCAGCGACTTGCCCCACATTATCCAGGCAGGTGAGTACAGTGCCAGGGTCACCTTCCACCTCCTGGATTCCCAGGGCAGTAGATGCAGGGATTACTGTGGATCAATGAATAAGTTATAATTTCATGGTAGAATGTGTTTAGCTTACTCTAATGTGGGGGACAGAGAGAAGTAGGATATTTACATGAAAATAGGAGAATGGGACCTAAAAGTCCAGTGTCAAGCACAACCATGTAGAATATGGGACAAAGGCAGAGAAAAGAATTTCAGGTTGGTTAAGTCTCTCCGTCCACTCTCAATCTCTTTCTCTGTCTCTCCTTCCTGTCCATCTATCTTTTTTCCTTCTCTCCCTTCCCTCCATCCTTCCTTTCCTTCTTACCTTTCATTGCTTCTCAAACCCAGCTGTTTCTTTATAGAATAATATGGGCATGTCCATGAAGCCAGCAATAGATACACAGATAATTATTTTTTTGAGTTGCGGTCTCATTCTGGAACCCAGGCTAGAAAGCAGTGGCATGACCACTGTTCACCACAACCTTGACTTTCTGAACTCAGGTGATCTTTCTGCCTCATCCTTCTGAACAGCTGGGACTACAGGTGTGCACCACCTCACCAGGCTAATTTTTTCATTTTTTGTAGAGACAAGATCTCGCTATGTTGCCCAGGCTGGGTCTTGAACTCCTGGACTCAAGCAATCCTCCTGCCTTGGCCTCCCAAAGTGCTGGCATTACATGCGTGAACCACTATGCCCAGTCAAGGCACACAGATAATTAGACATACAATTCCATTTGTGCACACACTGGCACATGCATACACACACATATAAACACCCTACATATTGCACACCAAGGTCAAGATATATTGTCGCAAGTTGGGTTGTCTGGGAAGCTCGCTCTGAGACAGAGTTGAACGTGCAGGAGGCTTATTAAGAAGTGTCCTTGTGACCAGAACAACAGACATAGGGCCCTGCTAAGGATGAGAGGTGGTGATTAAGAGATAAAAACCACACATTGTGTACCATGCTCACTACTGAAGCAGGGGAGGGCTAATCAGAAGTCCAAACCTCACCTTCACACAGTATGCTTTTATAACACATTCTCACATGTACCCCATGATTCTAAATTTTTTTTAAAAATAGATGTCTTTGTGACCAACACCAGTGGAGCCTCTCAGTGGAGGGGTATAGGAGGGAAATAGGGTTGTGCAAAGAAGAAGTCAAGTTGGAATGCAGGCCCACCAACACATCAGATTCCCTGGGAAGTTCTAGAGCTGAAATGGCCCATCAGAGTTGTCCTGCATTGTCCCTAAATAGCCATACTTTTGTATTCTTGCCTGTGTTAGTCACTAAATGTGAGCCACCCAGGAAGGATACGACCTTGATTGAGACAGTTCTCTGTAGATAAGGCAAACCCCGAAGGAACTGAGAGCTGAAGGATGTCTGGTGATACTTCTGCCTACAAGTAGAACAACAAGATTCCCTGAAAGAATAGTCCGAGGGGTTTATCTCTGGGTTCACTGCACATATTTCCAAGAGAGAGGTATTCTGTACTGTGTGTTTAGACAAATTCATTCACAGCCTCACACAAGATGAGCACTTAGAAGACAAGGCTGTTGTATTGTGAGGATGGGCTAGTATTTACAGCTATTGAAAAACCTCTCTAAAATTTCATGGCTTGTAACAATAAAGACTTATTTCTAGGTATGGTTCACATCTATCACATGGCCTGAGGCTCTGCTCTGTGTTGTCTTCACAGCAGGCTAAGAGAGGAGTCTCTACTGAAGCACTTTAAGTACTCAGCAAAGGAAAAAGAGGTATGAGGAAGCAAGTCCATATCCGTAAAGCTTGGGTATGAGAGAACTCTATCTGTGTTACTTCTACTCATATTTCTTGGCCAAAGAAAGCCTTGTGATCAAGCCCAACTTCAATAGGCTTGTAAATCCAATTGTTTCCCAGGAAGGAAAGGAGAAACAGATTTTGGTGACCATGAACACAATTTTCCACAGCTACATTAATCTCAAGAAACACTCCAGAGAGACTAAACCAATTCTGCAAGTTACCATTTAAGTTCATGAGGTACAGAAATGGTGTGTGTTATGACTGCAGAAAGAGAGGTAGAAGATTTGTATGAGGCCCTTAAGTATAGCACCTGTTAAAGCTTTGGCTGGACACAGTAGGTCCTCAATACATCTCTATGAAATTGAATTGAATTAAGATTTTCTTGTGAGTCTCCCTTGAAATTAGTTCACTATGCTAGGTGGCACATCTGCTAAAATATATGACATTATGATGATACCTTTAAGGGTTTTTTTTGTGTTAAATCTTTTATAGTTATAAAAACAGTATTTTCTAAAGTTGAGAAAAATCAGAAAGCATAAATAAAAATCATAAATAGGAAAAACTATAAATAAGAAAAACATAAGAATAAGCATAAATAAGAAAAAAATGTCTTAGCTCAGGCTGCTATAACAAAATACCATAGACTGGAGGGCTTAAACAACAGAGATTTACTTCCTCCAGTTCTGTAGGCTGGAGAGCAGAATGCCAAAATGACCAACCTCTTCTTGGCTTGCAGACAGCCATCTTCTCATCTTCTCAGTATGTCCTCGCATGGTGGGGAGTGAGAGCACTCTGATCTCTTTTCCTCTTCTTAAAAGGCCCATAGTCCTATCAGATGAGGACTCCACCCTTATGATCTCAAATGACTTTAATTACCACCTAAAAACTCTATCTTCAGACATAGTCACATTGAATGTTAGGCCTAAATATATAAATCTGGGGGAAAAGGGGGGACACAATTAAGTTCATAGCAAAAAAAAGTATAAATAAAATAAAAATAAATCATGTCCCCAAAAATTGTGTCAGAAGAGACTAGGTTATGCTATGATAACACATCTTAGACATTTGTAATAATAAAGACTAATTTTGCATTCGGGTTATTTGCCTGTTAAGAGTGAGTGGCCAGGTGTGGCAGCACATGCCTGTAGTCTCAGCTACTCCGGAGGTTAAGACAGGAGGATCTCTCAAGCACAGGAGTTCAAACTCAGCCTGAAGACTGTAGTGAGACCCTGTCTCTAAATAAATAGGGCTCTGCTCCATGTTGCTGAAACTAACATTGGAGGAGGAACCATCTTAAATGTTATGCTTACCAGAGGATAAGAGAGCTCTCAACGATCTCAGTGAGGTAATGAAATACACCAGCCACACGTACAATGGTTCAAATAATGAAATACTCTAGTCAAAAAGAACAATGGCTCAAATAAACTAACATGCATGCTAAAATGGCATCATGGAAATAGAGTAGGAAATAGAGACAGTGTTAAAGAGGGGAATACTGGTCAATCAGTGATTATTTGCTGAGGCCCACTGTGTGCTCAGCACTGTACCATGTGCAATAGTTACATTCATTATTCCCCACACTCAGGAACCTTCCATCTAGTTAGGGAGAGATATTGCAAAAATATAGAGACCAATAGAGGTACATATGCCTCTGTGTGTGGCCAAATTAGGTGTGCACTCTCTCTCTCCTCCCACAAGCATTAACTCACTATCTAGCTGGTGGTTTACTAATATATTTGTCTCCCTACGTTTTGACTCCAACCTTTACTAGGACAGGTCTGGATACATCTTTCAATGTTTAAGCTTTAGCATTTAGCACCGTACTTTGCTCATTGCAGATGTTAAATAGTGTTTGTAGAATATATAAGGTACAGAATTGGTTGATATAGATCATAAGTTATAAAGGATTTGAAAGTCCAGGGGTTTATGAAGAGGCCAGGGAGACAGAAAAAGCATCATGGAGATAAAACTTGAGACTTGGTCATCATGAATCATGTGAGGGTAAAAAGAACGAAAAGCCATAGATCAAAAAGGTGAGGGTGGCAATCTGGGGAAATAAAGCTGTGTCTTAAATAACACATGTAGTAAATGCTTCAGCTGCTAAAACAATAACTGGGAGTGTTGAGTGCATAAAAGAGGTGGTGAGCCCTGTTCCCAGGAAAAGCAACTTGGCAAGACTCCAGCTAGCTGCTGAGGACCCCATGGCTGAGTGTAGGACGCCTTCGAGGGAGAGGTGCCCTCAGACAGAATGCAATTATCGGTAGAGCTTTGGAAATAGGATGTAAACATTAGCTTTATTAAAAGGGGCTTTGTTTTGGGTTGCTATGGAGGAGCTTCACCTTGCAACTTCTGTTCAGGTAGAAAATGAATGTGCTCTGATGGGTACCTTAAGGACAAAAGCAGTCAGTATCTGAGCTGGATCCCCTATTCTGCTACTTTGTCCCTCGACCTTTCTGCTTTGGTAATTCCTGGTACAATATTTTTGAAGGCAATATTCCCTTCATTTATTCTTTAGGATTAAACAAACATTTTTGAAGCACCACTTAGCCTTAGGTGGAACTAAAATATTCTTTTTAAAATGACCTAATTTAAAACAATCACCCAATTTGCAACATTTTAAAATATTTAAAATTATAACTTGCTGTGTCACAATGGCCAGGGGCTAATCAACAATAAGAACATCCAGAGGAGAAATTACTGTAGAAATAGGTGTTTTATGATGGAATGGAAGACTAGAGCTCAGTTGCTACATTTATAAAATGACTCATTAATAGTACAGTGGCTGGCACATCACTGGCTGTAAATAAAATATTTGTTGAATGAATAAATGAAGGCAGGGATCTTATTTGTCTGATTCACAGCTGTAGATCCAGCCCTTAAGCCAGTGCCTGGCACATAAAAATATTTAAATATTAGTAGATTGAATAAATAAATGACAAATTACATTTATTCATTTTGCAATCATAATACTGTGATTACAAATAAACTTGACGTATGGGTTCAGTATTAAAGCCTCAAATGCTACTCAAGAGACCAAGTTTAGTTCCAAACCAGTGCAGCATAACTTTCCCACTAGATTGTTAGCGCCAGGGAATAGAATTTTGTCTAAATTATCTGTTCCTTAATGTTTTTAGTGTTGCTGGGTACAGTGGCTCATGCCTATAATCCCAGCATTTTGGGAGGTTGAGGTGGGAGGATTGACTGAGCCCACGGGTTCGAGACAAGCCTGGGAAACTTGGCGAGACCTCATCTCTACAATAAATCAAAAAATTAGCTGGGCATGGTATGTGCCTGTAGTTCAAGCTACTTGGAAGGCTGAGGCAGAAGAATCACCTGAGCCCAGCAGGTTAAGGCTACGATGGCCGTGAGCGTGCCACAGCAATCCAGCCTGGGCAACAGAGTGAGACTCCAAATCCAAAAAAAAAAAAAAAGAAAGAAAGAAAGAAAAAGAAAAAATGTAAAAATGTTCTTAGTGTTGTTTAAAATACGTTAACGAATGAATGCTAACTTCCAGGGGTTTTGCAATAAAGGGAACAACATATGTAAATCTATTCCAAAACACAAAAACAAAACCTACAGTGCAAGAAAAATCCAAGTTCCTCTCCTGCAGTAACAAGCATCTTTCATGCTACCATCATGAGACATTTCACTTTAGGATTTCCAGCCTACAAGAGAATGGTACCCTACCTGACATCCATGCAACTGGGCCAGAACCTCTGATTAATTTTTCATACAATTTTTATGAATTTTCCCAGTGTTAACCAC
This sequence comes from Carlito syrichta, assembly GCF_000164805.1. Classification (NCBI taxonomy): domain Eukaryota; kingdom Metazoa; phylum Chordata; class Mammalia; order Primates; family Tarsiidae; genus Carlito; species Carlito syrichta. Next base: position 72,221 of record NW_007127125.1, read on the forward strand.
AATACAGGTGGGAGTATATGAATTTAAAACAAACAAAAAAATGTCTTTCAAGAATGAAAAATAAATGTAACCTGAAATCAATATTTATGAAGTTGTGATTAATTGACTGATGACCAAATGATTACAAAACGTCTGTCTGAAACATCTACTCAAATTTATTAGCTTTGACCAAAAAAATTAAAAAACAATCTGAACTCAGTCAATGAAAGAATAATGCATTCCTAATCAATTTTTAATAGCACTTAAGATTTTATATTTTTTTTAAACTTGCTTTTAAATAATTTATCATCAAAATGAATCTGATTTAAACATGGGGTAAAAGGTGTTCCATAGCTATTTGATGGTTTTCTTAGCAAAGAAATTCAATTATGACTGACTTTTTATTACTGAACTACTTTATTAATAATAATACATCTTGCACTTACACAAAGGCATTGGGCCAACAATCCCAGAGTCCATCAAGTGTGGTCTAGGATTTAGCTCCAATTCTACTATTTTCTGCTGGTTTGCCTTATTTAGGCCTCGATTTCTTCATCTGTGAAAAGCAAAGCCTGCATAATAACCCCTAAGAGCCTTGCTAGTTCTAAATGTTTATAAGTCTAAAGATTTAGGAGGCTTTAGCCCATTCTAAGTGTCATATGTAATAGAACTCCTCCTATCACTGGCTCCCCAGAAGGCTACTATGAAGTTGAAGCAGAAATTAAGCAGAAAGTCAACGAGCCATGTAATTTTTGTTTTCCTATTAGAGTAATGGCAAAAATGTTTAACGATTTAGACCAAAAATCATCAATTCAGAACATCATTTGTCAAAAACCGAAAAATGCCCTTCATAGAGCAGAGAGAAGAGATAGTTCCTAATTTAAACCACTTACATTATTAAAAGCAAAGCCTGGGAATGGGTCTGAAATTTATTTGGTCCTTTCTCTAATCAACCTGTATTGTTAATATTATTAGAATGTGTATGTGTGTGTGTGTGTCTAAAAAGAATTAAGTGAACAAAGCAGGTATATCAAACCATGATCTTGTTTGTACTTACACATACAGTAAATATGAACTAAAATGTTTTAAGAATATGCTCTAAAATGTTAATAGTAATTACCACACAAGATAGAGAGGTGAGGTAACAGTATAAAGAAACTTTTATTAGTTCATATATTTTTAAAGGCTTAATTTCTTAAAATGAGCTTGTGTTACTTTTATAATTCTCAAAAAGCACAGAGTCTTCCATTTTGAGGTGAAAAACAAAGAAATTGTTAAATAAAACATCCTGGGTTTATAATAAAGGTAGGCTGTAGCTAAGGGAAATATTGCTTTTTGTGGATTAGTTGCTTAGTACCAGATACTAGATAAATGAGATGCAATCCCTGACCTCAAGAAACACTGTCTGCTGTGGGGGCAAACATACCATCAACTAGAATACAGTATGATCAGTGCAAAAATAGCTATTTGGACAGAACACTAAAACAGCACTGAGAAACTGTGACAATGATATTAAATGTGGAAAGAAATGTTGGGGACAGTCTGGATTTTTAATATTCTACTTAAATGAAGGTTTAATTTCTAAAATTTATCTTTGTGACTTGGTACTGACATCCCATTACCAGAATGACTTACAAGGAATAAACTTACCCTAGTAAGCAATGGAAAATTCTTTTTAAAATGCAGTGTCTTCACAATAGAATACTATTTGGCTATAAAAATGAATGGAATCCTGTCATTTGCATCAACATGAACCTGGAGGATGCTAAATGAAATAAGCCAGACAAAGACCAATATCCCATGATCTCACTCATATGTACAATCTAAAAATGTTGACCTTGAAGTAGAAAGTAGGATAGTGGTTACCATAGTTGGGTGTCTGGAGGAATGAAAAGAGGTTGGTCAATGGATACAAAGTTACAGTTAAATAAGAGAAATAAATTCTAGAGAAAGCATTTTAAAAAAAGAAGACAAGAATCCCATCCCCCCACCCGTTCAGGAGCTGCAAGATTCCTGAAAATGGGAAGGAAGAAGGAAGGTGGTTTACTACAGGTAGAGAAGAGGAAGATATAGAAAGGAGATTTTTAATCCCCAAATCTGTTTTGGGGGCGGGGAGAGGGGGATCAGGATGGTACAGTACGTTGACTGTACAATAGGGTGACTATAGTTAACAATAATGAACTGTATATTTAAAAATAGCTAGAAGAGAGAATTTTGAATGTTCTTGCCACAAAGAAATGATAAATGTTTGAGATGATGGATTTGCTAATTACCCTGATTTGGTTATTGCACAATGCATACATGTATTAAAACATCACATTGTGCCCCATAAATAAGTAAGCCAATTAAAAATAAACAAACAAAAAAGTGCCTTCAATTTGTCTTCTTGCTTTACTGTTTCCGGGGATGGATGGGATAAGGCAGAACATTCTCAGCCCTACATCCCGCTCAGAGGGTGTAGGAGGCCCCAAAATATCATGTTAGGTATAAATGTGGGTAAGGTGAGAACAGGGAAGAAAACAGTAAGATGGGGACAAGCAAAACTATAATGACAGTGGATGATGACTCAGAACTTTCTTATTCTGTGGTCTGGAGTCTACAGACAGAAAAATAAAAGATGCACTGACAAATTGTGAATTCTGGACCTCATATAAATATGGCCTTGCTTTCAAATAATCGGGACCTAGCCAAACTAGATGACTTACATCGGGCTTTCTGAAAAAGTAGTCATTAAGTAGATAATCAACATAACTATTTTGCCCAGTTCTTCAGTTCTAAGCACGTGATGCTCTCCAATTCCTAGGAAATGAAGTTACGCTGTTGGGAGGGATTTTCACTGTCACTCGTGAGCCAGTTTAGAGCTGCACTGGGGTAGCCTTCTTCAAGCGAACTCGTAGCTGTCATAATCACGTTACTTCCTGATCCTTCTATAGATATGCTAGTAAGCATGTATTAATCTCATCTCGCCCCCTCCGCCCCCCAAAGTAAGCAGCAAAGTCCAAATTTGTTATACTAAAGATTCACTTAGAAAGTTTAATTTTTTTTCTTTTTCATTGGTGGGAAATGATGACTTACAAACTCGCGAACTCCCCCCTGGAATTCAACAACACAGGGGGTACTTTCCATACCCAGCCGTGCACCTGAAATCAAAACGCCTTGCGCACGGGGAGGGCTCCCACTACTTGCAGGTCTCGCACTGAAGGGGTGTCAAAAGCCCTGGCTCCAATCCTCAGATCTCCTCCAGGCGGAAACCACAGGAAGGCTCTCAGGGAACGCTCTTCTCCAAGGAAAGCTGCGATTAAATGTATCCAGATTAGGACACAGATAAGGAGACACTGTTTTTCTTAAGTGAATGGCTGTGCCCTCTGGCAGCCCCTTTTATCGTTTAAGAATGGAATGTGAGCGGAGAGAGGCGGAGAGCTGTTTAAAATGTATACTAAGTCTTTTCTCTTCCTGTTTTGATTGCGCCGTGTGTTCGCGAACTGTGTGGGGTTTCATCTTTCGGCAAAAAAACCTTCCCTTCCCCCTCCGGATTCCCCTCTCCCCGCCCCCGAAACAGATCTGGGGATTAAAAATCTCCTTTTCCTATCTTCCTCTCGTCTACCTGTAGTAAACCACCTTCCTTCTTCCTTCCGATTTTCAGGAATCTTGCCGCTCCTGAACGGGGGGAAGTTTCTTTTCTTCTTCTTCTTTTATTTTTAATGAAAGAAAAAGTCCTGGGAACCCGCTCGTTTCGAAAGCGCGTTTTGGTTTCCTCTCCCGGGCGGGCCGTGGCCCTGCCGGGCCGCCGTAGCCTGCCTGGCGCGTCCTTAGTCGTGGAGAGGAGCCGCGGTCGGCGGGACTTCCGTGTTGGCGGGATTCTGAACGCTGCCATGGCTCAGACCGTGCAGAACGTTACACTGTCGCTCACGCTGCCCATCACGTGCCACATTTGCTTGGGGAAGGTAATGGGTGATTCCGTGCACAGCTACGACACGGGGTGGGTGCGAAGTCGCCCGCCGGGGCCCAAGGGGTCTCCGTGCGGGGCGGGGAAGGGGCGTGGGGTGGCGAGGTGGGAGAAGACGCAGACCCGCGATCTCCTCTGGCGACGGGAGGCCGTGTCCTGGGAGACTGGAAGCGCGCTGCGATTAATGGGTGCATCAGGGAGCCTTTCGGAGCAGGATGACGGCGGCCCCGGTGTGTGGAGGGAGGGCGGAGAGGCGTCCCCGCCACCGCCCGCAGCCTCACGCGGACCCACGCTGGCCTCGAAGCCCCGGGAGACGCGCGTGGCAGCATTTTACTCTCCGGTGCAGGCCCGCGTGGCGTGGAGTGAAGCCCAGGGACGCATTTCCTGGGAGCCTCGCAGGAGGTGCCCCAGTCCCCTGTGCAACCAGAGTACTCACGCTCTGGGCCTACAGCGCTGTAGGTTGAGTTTTTCCATTCCCAGGTCCCCACTCCTTGCCCTATCCCGGTCCGGAGGATGGCCTTTGCTAAGGATTCCTAATCTGAAACGTACATAGGAAGTGCTCCTGGGCGGTTTAGAGAATAAGAGGCATGGTCTTTAACCCCGAGGACAGATCGTGCACGAGTTAGAGTCCTCTCCCTTTGTGATGCAAGAGGTGCCTGATGTGCTTGTGAAGCAAGGTGGAGAAAGGAGTTGTTCTGAATTCCAACCGCAGTTTTGAACGTTCTAGTGCACCCGTCTCCTCACTTTCATTTCGTTTATGCCTCCCATCCACTTTGCTGAAGAGCATTTCTTTACAGATCACCTAGGGGGAAAGATAGTGTGCATAACCAGATTTTTTTCCATCCTGAATGTTTTTACGTCTGTGGTGTGTCTGCACGTGTGTTTATCCCCTGGTGTGGACTGGAACTACAGCCGTAGGCTTGTAATTGTGAAATACAAACTTCATAGTGCAAGCATTTGGGTACCAGCCAATAGGATCGTGTATCTGCCTTAGGTGTTTGAGGTGCTGTGTGATTTTACGGGTTCAAATAGAAGGAAGTCAAGATTGGAAGCAGCCGATAGCTCTGATAACAGAATGAAATGCCGATGAAATAGCAGATGTGCTGTGAGAGCATATAGGGAATGGCTTGATCATTTCTGTCTGGCGAGATCAAGGAAGGGCCTGGTCGAGGGTAGTGTTTGAACTGGCGTTTGCCACTACTGCCTGTACGTAGGACTGGGGAACAGGAAGTGATGGTTCTGTTTGCTACAGTCCTCTACATTTGACTGCTGACATAAAGTTCCCAGAAGTGTTTGTTAAATTTTCTCCCACACAAGCTATAAAGGCTGCTAAAAATATCCTTGGGAAGTAATTTTCCCTTGGTCTTAGTTGTACACGTTATACCTAATTTCCATTGGTTAATTGGCTGCCTTTTGCAAATATGTTAACAGTGTGTTCTGTCTGATTTACCAAACCTATGCTTTTTATGTTTCACAAAAGTGATACCGAATAGAATATAGTCATTTTCAGATTCCAGAATGCTTTTGTATGCACATATTCTTTCGTTTACTCGTCACACCAATTCTGTGGGATAGGGCTGGTTCTCCTATTTTTAAAATAAGAAAGACTTAGAGTCGTCCATGGTTGAACCTCTATAATTATTATGCTGTGTGTCTTCAATAGATTACTTCCTAAAACACTCACCAAAGGTGATCCACGATAGCAAGAACTTTTAGTGGGTTTTTTTTTCTGTATTGGTTAGCTTTGTTCTAAAATAAAAATTAGATAATGAAAATAAAAAGATTGGTGATTTGTAAACAGGCTTTTTTGTGCATGTGTGTGCTTTCCATGGAGATAGAAAAGTGTGGTGACTGAGGTCTGTATTCTACATTCAGACTACCTTAGTTCTAACCTAGGTTCTATCACTTACCAATCATATGACCTGGGACATATGATATACGTAACCCCTCTGAGCCTCTGTTTTCTTATCTGTAAAAATGATATCAACTCCTATCTTTGCAGTTCTTGGAAGATTAAATGAAGCATATGCAAAGCTTAGCATGAAGTCTGGCACATAATATTCAGTCACTGTTAGCCTTTACTATATAGCACTGAAACAGACTCTCAAACCGAGGAAATGAGATGTTTCTAGTAACTGTTCTTTTTCCTGGTTGCTCTGTGAGGCTGGAACACTTTGAAATGAAGATGTTTGTTCTGGAAATTGCCACAGTACATCCAGGATTTTTAACTGGTTCTGTTTGACTTTTGCCTTTTATATAGTTAAAGCAAATTTGATATGCTTAATACTGCTCATGCTCCCACACATACCAATATTGTGGGAATACTAAAAAATATCATGTCCCCAGTGGTACTTCCATGTCCCTGACGTACAGCATATCTGGTCACCTCTGAGAATGGCCTTGAGGTCCTTTCTACCTAACCCTTTAAAAAAATCATTCTTGTGCCATTGTTACCATTTGTCCCTGGTTCTCACAGTCAACATCTTCTCTTTTGATTATTAGGAGCCTTTATCCTGGAGGGTCACTGCAACAACAACAACAAAAAGTATATTACCATGAGGGAGTTGAAGGGGCTTAAATCTGAAGAGATAAATGTCAGTGGGGATGGAGGGATAGAGATAAATGAAGTAGGGGAGAAAGCCTAGGTATGTACTTCTGGATGCTTTTGTCTTTTGAATTTGGATGCACTTAAGATTGAAAAGTTTAGACTTTTCTGAGTCAGGGTCTTGTTGTGGCACCTACAATTCCAGTTTATCCTAAAGCTTTGCATTTACTGCCTCTCTTTCTATACCAGTCTTAAAAGGCGAATTCTCTTTGTCCAATAATGATTTTTGTTAGCAACTTTGCCAATATTGTAAGTAAGAGCTCTATGTGGCCTGAAAAAGTTGATACCCATTTTTGTAGGATGACTTACGTATAACATATTTTCTTACATTTTCTCCTTCATTTTTTCCCATGTTTTGGAATAGTGGGCCAGCAAACAGAAATGTAGTAATGATCTAGCCCTGGATATGTTAAATAATATTTTGATACTGCTACCAGTGTGCTACAGATCAGTTTATCGCTAGATAATTCCTGGGCTTTATCTCTTCACTTAGGACTCAACTGTGAAACCACCCTACATTATGGCATGTATTACTTCTATTGGCTGTGTATGCATTTTGCTATGAGTGAAAACCAAATGTGGTCCACAGTGAGTTTTATAAAAGGATGAAAGAGGTTCTCAAGAAAAGTGCCAAGCTGCTAATGCTGTTTGACATTACTGTATCATATTCAGTTACTCCTCATTTGAGTAGGGGTCTAGGTTTGGGTACTACTATTTAAGGTAAACACAAGTAAGCCAGAGTATTGTGAAAGCATTTGAGAGGGAGTTGAAATTGGGATTGGAATATAGGCGGAGTGGAATAGTGTTGCAGTGAATGGACATGATAGTGAATCTTTATATATTTATAGTATTTTTAATTTGAAAGGGAATCAAACTTTATGTAACTCCACAGTATTAAGATTTCTATTTAAGGGCAAGATTTCTGGTTGAAATACCCAGGATTGAAATCATCTTAAAAATTAGCCAAGCATGGTGGTGCATGCCTATAAGTTCCAGCTACTTGGGAGGCCGGGGTGGAAGGATCATCTGAGTCCAAGAGGTTGAGGCTGTGTTGAACTGTGATTGTGCCACTGCACTCCAGCCTAGGTGCCACAGCAAGACCCTGACTCGGTAATAATAATAATAGATTTGAAGAATATAGTCACTTTCAGAAAAGTCTAGCAATATTGTGTTTTTAAATAGAGTATAACACATTAATTAAAAAAATAATTCTCAGGTTGGTATGGAATAGCTGACATATTTACTTTACAAATACGATTCCAGTTTATCCTAAAGCTTTCCTGGTAGAGATGAAGGTAGGAGAGGGGAGATGTATTATTTCTCTCCTTTTGTCTAGATGTGAATGGGGACCCAGTTCAGTAGGCATTAAATGACTTAGTTCACACAGTTTTAAAGTTCCAGGACCTAAATTCTGGCGCAGAGCTTGAGGTTCCTTAAAATGTAGCAAGAGCAACCCAGTCATTTTTACACTGAAGACTAATTTCTTTTCACATTCTTTCTAGGTCTTCACTAGAGAAACTCATAAAAAAAATTATTCTTTTAAGAAGCAGGGTTGATTCATGTCTCCAGCAAATAAAGGGTGTCAAAAGGTCAGGGGAGTTGATTTTAGGTGTAATTGCAGACTAGTTGGTAAAGTTCATCAGTGACTTCTTCATTCCCATTCATCTTCATGAATGTCCAGGATCTTGCTTCCTTTAGGCAAGTGCTCTCTACTTCTTATTCCCAGATTATTGTTTACTAATCCGCCTCGGAAAGAATTGTTTCTTAGTTGAAAGAGCATGTGATTTTGCAGTTTAATCACATTGAATACAAATGCTGGCTCAGCCATTTATTAAGTCGGTCATTATTTCCTTGTCTCAGTTTCCACAACTGAAAATGGATTTGATACTACCAGCTCCATTAGCTTGTTAGCAAGATTCTTGTGACTATCCTAGAATACTGGTTCTCAACTGAGTAAGGGTAAAATTTACCCCCTGCGGACATTTGGCAATGTCTGGAGACATTTCTCATTGTCTCCAGGGGGATGCCATTGTATCTGGTAGAGGGAGCCCAGGAATGTTGCTAGCTTAAACATCCTGTAATACACAGGGAAGCCCCCTAAAACAAAAATTTTGTATACCTAATCCTGAATTGTACCCTACATCTTTTTTAAAAAAATTCTGTAGTCAAAAATGTTAACAGTGACAAAGTTGAGGAACTATCCTAAACCAATGTATAATTTTTAGTAGGTAAGTCTAGGCTGATTATAGACATTCATGGACAACAGCTTCAGGCATTGCTCTTCCCGTGTATAAGGAAGGGGTTTTGGTAATAGAATACAGTCTCTTAATACTGAAACATCTTTTTTTTTTTTTTTTTTAAATCAGAGTCTCATTCTGTTGTCCAGGCTGGAGTGCAGTGGCACTCATGGCTACTGCAGCCTTGACTTGCTGGGTTCAGGTGATCCTTCTGCCTCAGCCTTCCAAGTAGCTGGGACTGCAGGTGTGTGCCATCATTCTTGGCTAATTTTTTTTTTTTTTAATTGTAGAGAATAGGTCTCTCCAAGTTGCCCAGGATGGTCTCAAAACCTTGGGCTCAGGTAATCCTCTTGCTTACACCTCCCCAAATGGTGGTTTTACAGGTGTGAGCCACCACACCTGGCTTGAAACATCTTTAATAAAATAAATGAACTGATATAGTAGAGTAGCATTATAGTGTTAATCTTTCGGCCCCTAAGGACTGCCCAATCAGGTCCAGTCCAGTGAGAAGAGCCGTCTTTATACCTTGCTCTCTCTTCCCTTCCTCCTCCTCCTGACCAGCTGAGGGAACCTTCCCCTAGGGTGTCACTTTAACATGCTTCCTCTAGATGACTTTGGAATTGTACACAGCATCATTGTCATTGTTGTCTTGCATTTTTTATTTCTTAAGAGTCCTTTTTTTTTTTTTTTTGCCATAGATCTCATTTGAAATCAAATTGAATAGAACATCTAATAACATGAGCAAATTATGATCATTTTTGTGTCTTGGGAAGCTCTTATTAAAGAAAATTATATGCATGTTTTTGGTTTTGAATATAGCTGGATCTGTGTAGAGGAGAATGAATAGACAGGGATTGAGGGGGACTAGATTCTCTGTTTTTCTGCTGCAGGTTACAGTCCATACATAAAAGGTGATTTGTTTTAGTCATTTGTTCTTTATAACTTCTGTTCTCCTAAGCTAAATTTGTACCACTTTCTAGAAATCTTTATCTGATAAATACCTGGTCCAAAGAAATGAATTAGTCAACTATTTCAAAAATCCAGCACAATGGCAGTGGTAACACCAGGTATCCAACAATAAAAGTAATTCTCCTGTGGGTGACATCATTAATGGCCCTTAGCAGACAGCCAAGTAGTCTGCCTGTGGTTATTCTTCTGTATCATTTTGGCATATTAAATGGAGAGATTAAACTCTTGCCTTTTCAGTTTGGCAGTGGTCATTAACCTTTTGCTTCCTGAAACTCTTGGGAGCAAGGCATTAGAGAGATAAGCAGGACACTTCCCCTACCCTCAAGGAGCCTGAAATTTAATAAGGAAGACAGTGTGTAAACAGTTTTCTGAGAACAGCACAATGCAGAAACAGGTGTGCATTAAATAAATGAACAAGGCATACCCTATCCCACAAAGACTGTTAGTTATACAAGAGATTAGCGAAGACCTTGTGGAGGGGTAACATTTTATTTGCATCTTAAAAGGTGGGGGAGGATTTTATTTTGATTGTCTCGGGAGGGGGAGTTGGAGAGACTAGCAGGACATATCAACCTAAGAAATGGGAACTTCATGAACAGTGAGCCCCCATGTCCGTATTCTTTTTTGGTGAACATCAGGTAGATCTGTGCGGCTGAAATATAGGTTGTGTCAAATACTAAAATGGCAGATGGAGAGTAATGGCCGCTTAAGAACTAGAATATGTTCTTTGAATGCTATACATAAAGGTATGAGCAGGGAAAAATTATTACTGTTTTGCAGGAGAGCAGTGAAAGCTGCTATTCCATATTTGAGGAAGGTAGCTCTGGTGTCAGTGTGAAAGGTGAACTGAAGTGAACATTTGGAAGCTTGGGAGGATGTCATTGCAATAGATCACAGGTAAAAGAATGAGAAGCATAAGCTCATCACTAGGGTAAAGATGGAAATGAAAGGATAGGAGAAATGAGTATATAACTGGTTATGATGACGGTGAAAAAGTGATAGAGCCAACATAAGAAAGGTCAGAGAGCAGAAGTAGAGTCAGAGAGTGACATGCTTATAGTCAAGATACTAGAAGTGGTCCAACTACTTTCTCTAGCATTTTGTCCTGGGCCATCTTATCTGATATGTTCTGTTTTCTCTCTCAATCCCATTTGTCACATGGTGGCAGAGCATAGGATTCAACAGAAAAACCTGAGGCCAATACCGGTTCTGTCACGTATTAAGCAGTTTGACTGGGTAAGCCACAGGTGACTGTGGGCATCAGTTTCTGCCTCGATAAGTTGTGGCTTAACACAGCACCCTTTTCATTCAGGTGCTGTTTAAGGTTAAATAATGGATGTTAGCACAGACACTTCCACAAAGCAAACCCTTAAAAAAAACAAAACAAAAAAACCCCCAAAACAGGTAACATTATTACTATATCCAAGTGCCCCGGAACCAACTCCGTATAAGGATCCTGCAACCGCCTCAATTATAACATGCCCAAAATTAAACTTGGCTTGCTCCACACACTAGATCTTCTTCCTGCACTCTCTCCTGTCTAAGTTTATGAGACCACCACCTCTCCACTTAGGCTAGAACAGTTAGAGCTGTCTCAGACTCACCCTTTTCACTTATCCTTTCCATCCATGCTGTCACCAGATGCTGGTATTATATATCAAGTCCTAAGAAGCCATAGATTTTAAGATTCGCCAATATTTTATGAATCACTAAAAAAAAAAAAAATTGAATAACACTGTCAATTACAATTGTAGGATACAGCAATCAGATTTCAGAGGTGTTAACAATTTGAAAAAAAAAAAATCACCAAAACATGGCATATCTTCCTCCAAATGATCTTTGTCATCATAACCACTTATGTACTAATTTCTCTTACGATTCATGGTCATTTGTTATCATCAGTCTCTATCTCTCCCTCTTTGGCAAAACCCCAATTCTGGGTAAACCAAACTACTCGTCTACTTCCTGCCCAAACCCTAGCAGCTAAATATCAATAAGAAAAGTGCACACCTATGTTAATTGGTCTTAGTTGCATTTGAAACCACAGACCTCAAATAGGAACTCAACAATGTGTATTAATCCTGCTGCATATCCCTAGTAAATTTGCTTTCTCGCTTTTCCAAACAACTGCTTTATTTCTTCTGTTTTCTCAAATCTATATCCTACCTCCTTTCCTCCTTTCTTGTTTTCAGCTGATAACCTCACCTCTTTTAATGGCAAAATATAAGCAGTTGAGACAATTGGAACTTGAATTCCCTCATTTTTCCATCAACATATCTTCCTTTGTATTTGTTCTCACATCCTGCTTTCCCTCCTGTTACAAAAGACAGATCCTCACGCCTATATAAGCCAGTCAGTCTCCCCTTGTGCCTTGGATCCCGTTCCCCTCATGACTTCTTAGGGACTTGGCTGCCTATAGCTCTAATACCTCCTCCCCTCATCCTCCATCACTAATATCCCCTCTTTACTGTATCATTCCCATTGGCATTCCTAACCATGGTCTCATTTGTATGCTCTCCTTTTCAGCAAAACATGAAAGAATTGTCTGTATTCTCTGTCTTCACTTCTTCATCTTTCATTGTCTCTCAACCTCCAGTCAGGTTTCCATCTCCACCATTCGCTGAAACAGTACTTGTCAGGAACAGATCACAGTGACTTCCATGTAGTTAAATCCCATAGTCACATCTCAGTACACATCAAACTCAGTCTCTCATCAATATTTTACATATCTGGCCACTGCCTCTCTCTTGAAAAACTTTCTTCTCTTGACTTCTGTGATACCATATTCTCCTTTCCTACATCACAGTGCACCTCTTCCTCAGTTTCCTTTGCTGTTTACTCCCCATCTTCCTCTATTTGCTAGAATGCCTTTTCTCCAGCTGTTTTGTCCATTCAGGGGATCTCCTGTGTCTTTAATTGCCATTATCTTTTATGCCAGTGACTCTCAAAACCTACCTTCCTAAACTTATTCACTTAAAAGTAGACTCGGTATCACAAATTTAACATGACTGAAAACAGAATTCTTGATTTTTACCTTGTATGAAACCTGTTCCTCCTTTGTCTTTGACATGTTAGTATTTGATAGCATCACCCTGAGTGGCACATAATGCTGTAGATTGGGGAGATGATATTTAACCTTTTTGGGGGGAGCAAATACATAGAAAATATTGATTGCTTTTCAATGTGTTTCTTACAGGGGGCAGGAGAGCATCTTGAATCTTCTTATATAAAGTGCACGATTTTATGTCTTGGGCATTGGCTTTCATCCACTTTCAGATAAGTTCATAACTTATACAAATGAGTTGCTACTCTAAAAGTAGATACAAGTCCAAGAAGATAACTCTTTTTTACACAAACTTCTTAATTTGGGGGCATATAGTACTTCCAGGAATGTTGCAAGGTTATGGTGTGTGTGTTGTATGTGTGTTTGGGGCAAGTTATAGAATAAATGAGGCAGTATCTTCATGGTACTTAGTTTGGGATTTTTATGCTCTAAAAAGATTTCATGACATGAAGATGAAATTAAAACATATGTGAAAATATTGTGGTCTAGACTTCCGAATTAAGAAAAAATTGAACCTGGAAAGTTCAGGCTTGTTTGCCACTTCAGACGCTGACCAGGAATACCTGATAAGCATTCACTTCTGGGTGCTAGTAGGAAAAAGAATTTGAGCTACTGTGCTTCATGGCCTTTTTTTTTTTTTTTTTTTAAATGAATACGGTCAAATCAGTTGAGATGAATGTATTAGAATTAGGTTTCTCCAAGAGGAAGTTTAAATCTATCCTTAATTACCTTCTCTATGTAGTTATCTTAGGTTAGTGTTCATAATGAAGGAGAACCAAACTGTTTGGAAAGCCAGACTGAAGTCAGCTCTTTGCATTGAGACTCAAATGACTGTCTGCTTGTCATGAATAGCCATGCATCTATGATTTCTTTGAAATTAATGAATATTCATAGCATCCTTTTTAGGCAGAATAATACTAATAGAGCAGCACAAGTGGGTTGTGGTGGTTTTGTCTCTTCATTCTCCCTCCACTTGCTCTGCTTTCCCCTGGTCTTCTAGTGTTTTGGTTCCAGGTGCAGAAGGGCTCTACACTGGACTTGTTATTGTTAGAACAGAGAAATATTGAAAATGGTTATAAAATGTTTTGAGTTTCACAGTGAAGATGTAAATTAAAGTGAAAGTCTAAGCATTTTGTGAGGTTTTTTTTTTAATTGTTTAATTTGTGCTATTTAAAATACTAAGCTATTTAAAATACTAAATTAAGTCACTATTTCCATCTGGCAAGTTCCCCAACTGGTTGAATGTTAAATACTGTCATAATAGCAATTAATTCATTCAACAAACCTTTGTTGAATGCCTAGGCTATCTTCTAGGTACCAGGAAATGAATGAGACTTAAGTTCTTCCTCTCATGGAGGTTCCATTCTAATAAATATACAAGCAAACATGTAATATCAGGTAGTATAAATGTTAAGAAAACCAAGACAACTTCTCTCTTTTTTATTTTTCTCTGGATAAAACAACTATACATAGTCAAAATACCCGATTAATCCTGAGCAAGCACCTAATTTTTTCATGCCTTGATTTTCTTATTTGTAAAATGTATTTACCCTACCTCACAGGCTTGTAATATTTTTAAAAAGAGAGATGGAGAAAGATAAGAGAAAGAGAATGTGTGTAAAAGCCCTTCATAAAATATGACTGTAAATGTGAGATAGTTTTTTTTTTTGAGTTGGAGTCTCACTCTGTCACCCAGATTGGAGTGCAGTGGCCACTCCCGGCGATCCTTCCGCCTCAGCCTTCAAGTAGCTGGAACTACAGGCACGTACTACCATGCCTGGCTAATTTTTTATTTATTGTAGAGATGAGGTCTCGCCAAGTTGCCCAAGCGGGTCTCGAACCCGTGGGCTCAGGCAATCAACTCATCTCAGCCTCCCAAGGCGCGAGATTACAGGCTGAGCCACCAAGCCCGGCTAGATATTGTTATATTTAAATGGAGTCAAGGATTTGTGTATTTGGTATATGTCAGTATTTCTGTCAGTATCGTTTGCTGTTTAGATTATAAAATACTTGAGAATGGGTCTTGGGCATTTTAGATTGTTTTAGCTTTCATTACTTTTTGGTTTGGGGGAATTTCTAGTAAGATGTCAATGTTTAATAATGGGTTGCTATTATTCTGTCATACTGTATAGTGGAACGAGTTGAGGAAAGGACTCAAGCATCAGATGGATGATTGTACTAAATGATCTTTTTTAAAACAAACAAAAAACAAACCAACAAAAAAACGAATTCTGTCATTCCATAATGCCGAAATAGAAAAATTTGAGGAAAATCATCCCAGCCTTAGTACAACAAAAAGTATTTTCTTTTTGGCATGAATGTTGTGTTGTGGTTAGAGTCAAAATAAAGCATTTTGTATGTCAACAATTTCGGTCTCCATGAACAACTTTCTTAGCCGGTATCTCGGTTATATACATTTAAATAACAATGTGATCAACAGAGGCAGTATTTTTTAGAAGTTCTAGATACACTTCCTTTAAATACCTCCTGTGCTGTACTATAGAGAAGTAATTTTTGTGCTTTAAACTAAACCATTTGGGATTGTAGTTATGACTCTTGTCCTGAACTAAAAGTAATGTTTCTTTTTTCAAAGGTACGCCAGCCTGTCATATGCATCAACAACCATGTATTTTGCTCAATTTGTATCGATTTGTGGTTGAAGAACAATAGCCAATGTCCAGCTTGCAGAGTCCCTATCACTTCTGAAAATCCTTGCAAAGAGATTATAGGTAAGGGCCTATTTTTTATGCATGTAAAAATAGGGTTTGAAACACTCTCCAAAAAATATATATTTGGGAGAAGGCTGAAATATACTGTTTTCAATGATGTTACTGGATGGATGAATAATTTGTAAATGTATATGTGGAGCAGCTGAGGGGCACAGGGCACTATGAGAAATGCTAAGGAAAATAATTCTTATAGCTTTATGAAACTTACATTCTAGTACTGACTGTGGGTGTGGACCAGAAGAAAAGCAGCAGGTGCTAAAGTTCCCCCCCAGTCCTCCCCCATAAAAAAAGGCCCAGAGAGTTCAGGCAAGAACGTTTAGCTATGAATATTGAGAAGGGTTTCATAAATAGGTAGCCTTTAAGCTGGACATTTAAGAATAAATACAATTTCAGCTGGTAAAGATGAGGAGGGCATTTCCTCCAGGGAGAATAGCATGATATAAGGTTTAGATATAGAGAAACACAGAGCATGTTTTGGAAACGATCAGTGGTCTAGTTTGGATCTGACTACTGACATTGTGACTTTGGTGTAAAGAACCTTGAATGACAACTAAATCAGACTTGCTCTGTGGATGAGAAGAAGGGTAAAGTGGGCATGACAGTTTTGAGCAAGGGAAGGGTATGATCCAAAATGTCTTTAGGAATATTACTTTGGTGGTGATATATAGGTTGGACTGCATGAGTGAGACAGGAGTAAGTAGGTCAAGTAGGAGGGTCTTGCCCAAATGATGGAGGATGTGAGTCTGGATTAAGGGTAAAATTAAAATTCAGTGTCACATTAATGTGTGTGTGGGTGGGGGGGTAAAGTTTGAACAAGAGGATCCTTGAAAAATAAAACTTTTAAACCTTTTTGGTGATTTTTAAAATCTGAGTCATATAAATTATTTCTTTAGATTACAGAGACTTAAATGATTTTTAGTTGGTTTTGCTTTAGGAAAAATTGAAAGTGAGCCTATAATTAGCCAAGTATAGAAAACACATTTCAGAAAATTTAAAGAAGTCATTGTAATCGTCCCAAGTTAGGGAAATTTGACTTAAATGAGATTTTTACAAAGGAAATTGAGAGGAAGATATATGCTAGGGACAAAAGAAGAACTAATGGGACTTTGAAAATAAGAGATCTGAAGGCAGAGTCAGAGTTGACTCTAAGGTACCTACCTGGGTGAATTCTGGCAGAAGACTAATTCTCTGTTGTGTTGCATGCTACAGGGTTAAATTCTCTATCTTTAGTTTTTTTAATGTACTGAACTTCACCAAGGAGTGAAGTCTTTTCTTGCAGGATATGAGCTTTGATGATTATATCTGAATATTTTTCCTCCAGCTTTTCTTCACATCTCTTCTTCTGCCTTCATTCATTCATACTTACATGATATTTCATAAATTTTCTCAAAGAAAACCATTCATTTTTGCATTTGGATAGAATGTTCTTAAAAAGAACATCTGTAAAATGCCCTTACTATTATAATAATGCTAAGAAGAATAGAAGAATACAAAAAAAAGTACACAGTATCACTGAAGAGCTCTCAGAAAGAATTCATTTTTATTGTATTTGTAACAAGTCACAGCATACAATTAATACTATGACTCATAATCCATTGTAACTGGGTTGATAGAATCAGTGAAAAGAAACAGTAATCTTTTCAATTGTGTTATCAGTAACCAGACATATTTGAATGTCTTGGCTATAATTACTTATACATAATATTTATATAATTAGAAATATTTTTATATAATCTGTTGGTTAAATACAGTGTAATAATTGGTTTTATCATTATTTACTAATTGTCTAGTGTTTAGAATTTGCAGTTGTCCTATTGTGATAATCATATATAGCCCTTTCCTCTATTGCATATACTATGATAAGATATGTAGGTAAGTAAACACAACATGATATCTTACTACGGTATTTCTTAAGGCGTTATTTAATATTTTTTTTTTTTCAAGATTAGGACAGAGAAAAGGCCTACATGGCAGCCCCAAATGGGTATATAAGGAAAAAAGTAGATATTAAGCTGGGGAACTATATAAAAAATAAGAAAAAGTTTCTTTTTTTTTTCCCTGTAGGGGGAACAAGTGAAAGTGAACCTACACTAAGCCATACAGTCAGGAAGCACCTTCGGAAAACTAGACTTGAATTACTCCACAAGGAATATGAGGTAAATAAATAATAATTAATGTTTTAAAATGGTGTCAGCAATGAATTCAAGGTAAAACTGAGCTACCTCAGTTCCCAGACTTCTCAGAGTAAACATTCAACGAAACTTTATTTTAAATGCCTATTAAAAAATATATGATTTGGGTCAGGCACAGTGGCTTATGCTTGTAATCCCAACACTTTGGGAAACTGAGGTGGAAGAATTGCTTGGGTCCAGGAGTTCAAGATCCTAGGCAACATAGCGAAACCTCATCCCTGCAAAACTTCCAAAATTAGCCAGGCATGGGGCTACACACATGTAGTACCAGCTACTTGGGAGGCTGAGGCAGAAGAGCCCAGGAGGTCGAGGCTGCGGTGAACTGTGAGTGTGCCACTGCACTCCAGCCTGGGTGACAGAGTAAGACACTGAAGCCTGGGTGACAGAGTGAGACACTGACTCAAAAAACAAACTAACCTTGTTTGATAAATGTTTTCCTTTCCTATTTTAAAAAGAAAAGTTTTTTTGTTTTGTTTTGTTTTAACAAGCAAGTACAAAGAAACAGGTAGTGTAGGATTCTAGAGAAAAGGAACAGATGGAAGCATTGTTTTCCTTTTTTTAAACAAATTAAAATTTGTACCTTTGAGATATGTCCTTATATATTTGGTTCCTCAAGAAGTTAGGAAATGGAAAGACACTCTCTTGTGAAAGTCATTCTGACTCCCACAATCATCGTTTATTTCTGCCTATAAATTCACTGATGATTATGAGCCTGATCAATTCTAGTTAATACTATATTTTATGTCAGTTACCAGCACAGAGATTTTAGTGTGATATATACTACTTTCTAATTTTTGTCTAAAGGTGAATGGACTTTTTTGACATGGTGATGGAATTTTCACAAATAAATTCATGCGAGGAAATACATATACTTTCAAGATGGTGCACATGAAGCCTAGTTGTCATTTTATGTTGACAAAAGAGGAGAATATTGCCGATATTTTTTGAGTTAAACTGTATATAGAAAATCTCAGCTACCTCAAAAATTTTTTGAAATGCAATGGGGACATAAATGATCAAATAAATGCTCATTAAAATGTGGTTTCCACATAACATATGTGGTTTCCACATAACATATGTGTTTCCACATATGTGATTGTATTTGTTTATTCATTAATATATTCAAACGATGATTTTCTTGTTTTATAATGCAATTTAACTGGAAATTTATTGCAACTTAAAATAGTAAATAATACTATCTGTGTTATGTTTATTTCTAAAACGTATTATTATGTACTTAATGAATATTTATCATACTTAGTATAAATACTAATTATATTAATCTTTTGAAAGATCATTGGCATATTGAGCTACATGGGAGTTTATTTTCTAACAACAGAATTTTTAACAACCTTGGTTTACGGTGACATTTTTTAATCAATGAGTGGCATCACAGAAAAGAGTTCTAGTGATTCGATTTAAGGTAATAAGCAGTTCCAGAGTGGGAAAACTAATGCTTGTTATAGTCAATTATAGTAATTGAAGAACCAGAATCTGGAAAAGTTAAAAATTAACTGCAGGTGTTATTCTGAGATGGAAAGTGGAAGGAAATGATAGATAGGTTTAATCCTACTTCAAATATAGAAGTATAAAATCAAATAAAATCCTAATGATCACCTTGATCAATTCTATACAATGAACCTCCATCTATTCGTGTTCCTCATTTGTGAATTCAACCAACTGTGATAAAAAAATATTTGGAAAAAAATAGGCCAGGCATAGTGGCTCACACCTGTAATCCCATCACTTGGGGAGACTTAGGTGGGAACATTGCTTGAGTCCAGGAGTTTGAGACAAACCTGGGTAACACAGCAAGACCTTGTCTCTACAAAAAATAATTAAAAAAAAAAAAATTAGTTGGACATGGTGGCACATACTCCTAGTCCCAACTACTTGGTAGATTGAGGCAGAAAGCTTACCTAAGTCTAGAGGTTGAGGTTGCAGTGAGCTGTGATTGTGTCACTGCATTCTAGCCTGGTGACAGAGAGAGATCCTAACTCAAAAAAATATGTATACATGGGGGAACCCCAAAAACCTCAGAATCTATTTATAAAAGCTTATGTGTTTATTCTTACATGTTTAAGCTTCAATCACCTTCAAAATGTTTCCGTTTGATGCAATACAACTATTGAGTTGCTTTTTCCACTGCTCAAAAGTTTTTAGACATATCAATTTTTATGCCGTTTACTGCTTCTACTGTTTTGTTTTGTTTTGTTTTTTTACCTCTTCCATATCCATAAAGCCTTTCTTTCTGAGAACTTTTTTCATCCAGGGAAACAAAACAAAAAAGTTGCTCAGGTTGAGACTGGGTTTATATGGAGGGTGGGCACAAGGGTCATGCCATTTTGGTCAAAAACTACGGGGCACTCAGCATGGTTTGGGAGGTATAATCATAAATCTCCCATCGTGACATGGGCAAATGCTTGAAAGAATCTCCCAAAGAAATTCACTGAAGCCGAATGCAGCCTCTCACAACAGCGGTAGCTGATACACTCATGCTGATAAGTTCTTAGAACACTTATTTTGTGGGCGAAGCCTGTACTACAAGGGGTGCACCCTCCAAAAGATAATTCTGTTTTGTTGTTGTTGTTTTGGGTCCCCCTTTTATTTGAAAAAATTAATAATTAAAAAATAGTAAGTAATACAAATAAAAGTCAATGTAATTTAACAATTATTTATGTAATATTTACATGATATCAAGTATTATAAGTATTCTAGAGATGATTTAAAGTATATGGGAGGCTTGCAATGGTTATATGCAAATGCAGTACTGGACATTTTATATTAGGGACTTGAGCATCATGGATTTTGGTATTTGTGGGGGTCATGGAATCCGCTCCCCATGGTCACCAAGGGACAACTGTACTTCTTAATTTCTCTCAGTAAAGCAGTTAAGGTACCTTAAATTTTTCTTAGGAAATGGAATCTATGTTTCTGCCAGAATCCATGTGACTTTTTTTGTTTTCTGGATGATGTCTTGAATAGAATAAAAGATTTGGCATTTTTTTAAAAACGACAACTGTCGTTGAATTAAAATGAAAACAGCATAAATGCCAAGAGTCAGAGTCAGACTACACGTTGGGAATTTAGACTATATGTGACTTTCTTTCCACAAAACTATTCTGCTGTACAAAGACTGTGTATCTGTAGAATTTTTGGTACAAAATTTAAAGATATATTGGCTGCGGTTTAGCATACATATGTGTTTGTTGTCTGTGTCTGCCTCATGACTACGATGTAATGATTTTTCAGGATGAAATAGATTGCTTGCAGAAAGAGGTAGAAGAGCTTAAGAGTAAAAATCTAAGCTTGGAATCACAGATCAAGACTATTCTGGATCCTTTAACCTTGGTGCAGAGCAACCAAAGTGAAGAAAAACCTCTAGTCACGGACAGCCCAAGTGCAGTTGACCCAGACACCGTGACAGAGTGGAAGAAAAAACTCAGAACAGCTAACGAAATTTATGAAAGGGCGAAAGATGATGTGGAGAAGTTAAAGGAGGTAAGTTTTGGTTTTAAAAAGTCTATTATGGTTGTTTTAAAAGTTCTGTAATATTTTAAGCTCCTTCAAAGGTATAAACAGCCGTATTATCTTGACTCATCAGATGATTTGTGAGGGAAGGACATAATCTCTGGATGACCACTTATATGCAGTAAGAAGACTTTTTAAATGTGAAATATCATTAGTTGCCAAGACATATCAGGTGGTTCCATTTGTGACTATAATTGGAGCCTCTATAGTGCTTCTATATGAGGTTGCATCTTCTTCTAGAAGAGTAACATCAGTTGAAATGATGTGTTTCTATTTCCCCCCTTTGTGGTTTGCCTTTTTTAAAGCGTAGGTCAGTGACTGCCCTGTGTGCATGTAATCAAACACGTACCCATTTCCCCACCCATCAAAAGTTTTTACTCTCTCTTTTTTAGCACCACCATTCTTTGCTTTTAAAGATTGTAAATAGATAATTAAAGGCTAGTTCCAAGAGCAGTGAGCTGCTTTAGACTACTCCATGTAAAAGAATATTGACTGGCTCATTTTTTTCAATTATTCTTCCATCTTCCAACAAGATAGAGAGAGAATAGGTAAAAAAGACACACTTCTAGGATTTTCCAATCTGGGAAGGAAGATAGATTCAAGATTTCACAATCAGTACTGTAGTGCTCTCTTGTCTCAAGGCACCAGCCTTAACTTGACTTCAGGTTTATCTACAGTGGAGTCTTGTGCTGAATGGAGATGGTTTTTTTAGTACTTAGGTCTACAACCACTCATTTAACCTATTTGCATTCCCTTAAAATATCATTCTTGTGCTAAATTACTAAGTCTTGCCTCCTGAACTCATTAATGAGCTCTGTTTGATATTTTAAGAAGGACCGTTGTATATTGGCTCTCACATCCTCAGTGAGGTTAAGTAGAAAAGCATCTTCAACTTAGGGGTAAGCCCTCTTCCACATATAAAATAAATGCTGCTTGGGCTTAGAAAGACCAAAATGAGATGAAGAAGGGAACTTAGTGCTTTCAGAGAAGAAAGAAACTACAGACACAATTACACTGAGTTACTTAAAAGCTCAGGGAAACTTTGTAGTTTCTTTGGGTATTAA
Organism: Carlito syrichta; assembly: GCF_000164805.1. Classification (NCBI taxonomy): domain Eukaryota; kingdom Metazoa; phylum Chordata; class Mammalia; order Primates; family Tarsiidae; genus Carlito; species Carlito syrichta. The sequence continues at coordinate 94,537 of NW_007127125.1, forward strand.
TGACCAACATTAGTATGTTGGTTTGTTACAAGACACTAAAGGGCACTAAAAGGGATGGCAACTGGGAAGTTACAAGATTTATGACTCTGCTTGTCCCCTTTAGCTTCCCTGCCTCGTTTTCTACCACCAGTAAGCTCTGTGTGGTCTCTTTCATAGTTATTAAACCTCATTTAAATTTTTGCAATAAATGCTTCTTAGAGCATAAAGCTTTGGGTGAAGATTATTCTTTGTTCATAAGGGTGGTATGGGGGAATGTATGTAAAAGAAGCAAAGTTAGTTTTTCTTTGCTCTTTTAATGGTCACATGTTAAAGTCAATGCCCAAAGTTACCCTGTGACTTCACAATTATTTGAGATATTTAATAAGCCCATTTTGGATGCCTGGTGATAGTATTAGGTAATAGATGTAAACTGGGGCATACATGAATAAAAAGAAATGGACTTCAGAGATAAAACTCAAATGTGAAGCATAAAATAATTACATAAGTCAAATACAGGAATGAAATGGACTTTTTTACTGACGTTTCCTGGACTGAGCCATCATGAGGCGGGTGACATTACTCAATCACTGTTAAGGATACAGAATAGTTAACTGAAGTCTAAATCACTCTTTTAGGTGCAAAAAGTAGGCAGAACTCTGCCTTTCCTAGCCTATACTCACCCAACCTCCTTGAACTTGAAAATGTCTCTGATAGTTGAGAAATCAGTGAGCCCACAATGAGAAGTATTAGGGAGCCACAGGACTGTTGAGAGACCTGGAAGTATAGTCACATGGTAGTAGGGGGCAGGGATGGGGAAAGGAAATCAAATGAGTTTCTAATTTAAGCTTGTCAACATCATCAAAAAGCATTCACTAAGTGCCTCCCCGTGTGATGCTCTGCTTGAGGGCTTAATTCATTGTCTGTATATATGAAGAAGTGGCTTTCCTTATATCTTCAGAGAGGCAATAATGGTGTTCATCAGTCATGTAAAGAATTACCCCTCCACAACCCTGGTTGGTGTGCAACCATGAAGATAATCAGGTGCTCAGAACCCAAAAGGAACCTGGATAAGTCTAAGTAAGGGAGTTAGGCTTTATGCTCCCCCAAAATGCCCTCTATTCTACTTTTCTTGTGATCCTTGTGCTGCATTTGTGTGTGGGTGGGCAAGTAATATAGTCAGAAGTTCTGGAAATTAGTCAAAGCATTGATCAAATTTTTGAAATATTTTTTAAGACCTCTTGGTTTAAACATTTTTTGTTGACAGTATTTCTTGTGACCTATTCATTTTGAATGTAAATGTTCTAGTCAGAAAATTTCCCTTGCCCATATTAGTGAGGTTGGTTTCTAGTTTAGGGAGTCTTATTTTTCATTTTTTTGGAGCACATAAATGCAATGACTAGAGAATTTAGAGGAAGCTGTTTTTAAGAAGACTAAAATTTAAACACTACTTTTCAGAATCAGTATTGAGCCTCTGGATTTCCTGGCAGCTAGCATCTTGTTAGATAATTTTTAGGAATTCTACAATTAGAAAGAAAGTCACATTTGGGAGGTTTTTTTAATCAAGGGAGAATCCATGGAATTTATTAGAAAATGCTGACCCAAATCAGCATTGAGGGCCCTAGAAATTGTGGCCAGGGCATTGCTTTTTGAAAAAAGCAAGTGGTTTAATCAAATTTGATTTGTTAACACTAAAAAAAAAAAAAAATTAAATTAAATAGCAACCAAGAAATGAATCTCTTAGCTCAAGAATTAACTCTTCATCGTAAGTTCACCAGGACTTGCATGTGATGAAATGTTACCTTGCTTAGAGTGAATCTTGCTTAGAAATATGTGAAAAAGAAAAACAAAACAAAACACATTTGCCATTAGTGTGGTCCCTTAATGACTCTAAGCTAACTAACATAGCTTTGTTTATTTCCCTGGATAGGAGATTTGCAAAGTGTTTGGGGAACATGGATTTAAAATGCTCAGTTGTGTTCACAGTTTCAGGAGTCATTCCCAGTGTTGATTTTTAAGTTTCTGAAGGCCATGTTCTGTATTGTTTTCTAATATTATCAATCAAGAAAATACAGATGGCTCATGTTGTAATTTTTACATACCACCTTTGTTTTAGTTGGTGCTTAATTATTTTCAACTCTTTTTTTTTTTAGGCTAATAAAAAATTGAAATTGGAAAATGGTGGCCTGGTGAGGGAGAATTTACGACTAAAGGCTGAAATTGATAACAGATCTCCCCAGAAGTATGTATTTTGCTCACAGATCAATGTTTCAGAATATGGCAGTATTTTAGACTAGGCTGCTGTGGTGGTGATTTTCATTTGACTATTTCCATTTAAACATGCAGGTTTAAGTAAGTAGAATGTCTTGCCTCTCACAGTCAAGTGTGTGTGTGTGTGTATACAGTGTTATTGGTAAAACTTTAGTCTTGGGTAAAGCTTATTTTGAAGAAAAGAATTTATTCTTATCATTTTTCCTTATTTAGCAACAGAATTGTTTTATGTGACCTAAGACAGATGAACATTCACTGTTGTTACATATAACTGCTTAATAGTACTAACTAATAGTAGTGAGATAAAGGTAATGCCCTTCAGTATTTCCTGAGGTAATCCTAGTAATAGTTAACGATCATATAGTGCTTTTTCTTTGCCAGGTATAGCAACCTGTAATGAATGTCTATTATTCTCTATTTTCAGATGAGAAAATGGAGGCACAGAGAGATTAATTTATTTAAATCTTCACAGCTAGTAAGTGGTAGAACTAGCATTTGAACTCAGATAATTTAGTCCCAGTATGTGCTCTTAACCATTACATTGAAAAGCCTATCTGAAATAGAATGTAGGAAATTATTCATTGAATTTTGGACTGATTTGATATTATATTATTAAGTGAATTTATTCTTCCTTTATGGAATAGTCTTTATGCCATTCCAGATGATAAGAACTTGCAGGTGTTGACCTGCTTAACAATATGTCTGTTTAAAATTACAAGAGAGTTGAGATTTAAGGGCTGAAGATGGAGAAAAGATAGCAGACAGAACTTAAAGTTTTACTTTTTCTAGAAAAAAATATCACAAATGGGACGAGAATATGGCCCCAAGGTCAGGTAACTTGTCTGAGGGATGGTATATTAGAACTCTGTACTTTCTTACCATCTAACCACTGCACTTCATTTCTTTCTCATGGAAAAAGACAATGCAGGAATAAGCAGTGGAAATTTATCCTACCAGAAATAGCTCTTTGCTTATCATTTGAAAAGGCGGAAATATTGCCTTTAGTAAAACCAAATGTGGTATCAGGAAATGGTAGAAATAAACCATAATTACTGGGGGCAGAGATAACTTACCAATAAGAAAGAAGCATAGCTTTTACTTTTAAATAGTTCCTTCCCCTGTGTCCCCCAACCGTGTTTTTCCTCCACTTCAGATAATGTCCTACTTTGACAAATTAGTGAAATAAGCTTAGGAAGTGTCGCCGTTCTGTGGTGGTTTGACTCTCTACTCCTATTGTTTATTGGCAACTCGCCTTGCCAGTCATAGTAATGCTTGTCCATTAGCCATTTCCCACAGCATGCTGAATGGAAGTAAGCTATTTTGCTTGTAGCTTTTATTTCTTGAAAAGTTGCCCACCAGATTTCAAATTTAATGCCAGCCACTAGGATGTGTGTTTTTAAATATCCATGACTTCATCTGGATAAATAACTTAAGAATCTCACCTGAGGAAACTTGGCCTCTCCTTCTCTCAGACAAGCAGCCACACCTTTGAATCCAATATAACTCGAGGATTTGCCATCTTCAACTTCCATTTTTTCCCTTCAGGAGAAGGGAACAGTTTCACTTGAAAAGCAATTTCATCTGACCACTGTTCCAGATCAATCTGCAATGCATTGAGGTATTAAATGCATTGCACTTGATTTATAGCTTTGTTTACTCTACATCACCAAATCCTAGTGGGATTCAGAGAGAAGCTGATCACAGCTGAAAATATCCAGATCTGGTTCACCTGAGGAGAGCTCGTATTTGTATGGAAAAGAATAAGAAGTTTCAAGAGTTTACAAGTAAATGCAAGCAATAAAAACTATTCATTCCATCTTACTCCCTCAGTATAGGAAATACCTTGACTAATTATTTTTCTCTTGTCTACCTGGTTAGGTGTCAAGGTATACTTTGGCCTTAGTCTCTGATATATTCTACAAGTTAAACAGACATAGTCTATAAATCATACAAAAGAGAGAGCTTTAAACTTTAGATACTAAGGAAGGAAAATATTAGTAGAGTTATTAGTCGGCTCAGGATGCCGTAACAAAATACCATGGACTGGATGACTTAAACAGCAGATTTATTTTTCCACAGTTCTGGAGGCTAGAACTTCTAGAACACGATTCAGCAGTGTCAGGTGCTGATGGTAGGTTCTCTTTCTGACTTGCAGACTGTCACCTTGTTATGTTCTCACATGGTGTTGGGGGAGAATCTCTCTTCCTCTTCTCATAAGGATGCCTCATGACCTCATTGAACCTTAACTACCTTCTAAAGGTGTAATCTCCAAATACAATCACATTAGGGGTTAGGACTTCAACATATAAATTTGGGGGCAGGGACTTCAGAGCAGAATGACTTTCCAAGATGCTCAAAAAAATACCATACATTTCCCCAAAGACTAGACTAAAATCTGGGGTGAACAAGGGGGACTCTAAACATTTATATTGGTTTCAAGTAGGTAGCATTGTATAAAGAGTAATACATTTTATAATCTTTTAAAAAGAGTGTGTTCATTTTTTTTAATGAAGGTCTAAGTTATTATTTATCTCCTCTGCTACAGTGTACCTGGACATTTTCCTTCCTCAACTTTAACTTTAAAGCCCTCTTAAGCAGCGTGGCAGATAGCCTACTATAGGCATAGTGTAGGCTTCATTAATATTCATTCTGTTCTTTGTCAGAAATTCATTGGCCTAATATCCAAATTGGTGGTCCAGAAGATATAGTCTTTTCTTTTGACTTTATCTATGTGGCCACTTCCTGAATTTTTTTTTTCTTTCTAAATTAAGTTGTTTCACCTGGAGGAAACCACCTGTTAGCCCTTCAGGTTCCCCTAACTTGGTCTCCTAAATGAATCAGATTTTATCTTCAGAACCCAAGGGGTGGTGATACATCCTTTAGGTTTGCAAGGCTAATATCTGAAGAAAACCTACTCTACCCGCCAACTCAGAAGTAATGATTTTTTTCTTAACACTGTATTAAGTGCTTTGAACTGTACAAAATCAATGCTTTCTTTGACCCCTGAAGTACATTAGTTCGCTTGCTATGATTTCTCCTATTATCTGTACTTTACCTTCTTAGCACATGTCACAACTGCTAGTGATTAATATTTTTTGTAAGTGTTTCATGATTTTCTTCTTTTAGAGACGGCTATAATTGTATTCACTGTTGTAGCCACTGCATTTTATAGAATTCTGGCTCATATCCTGCTTCTATAATACATATTTGTTGAGTAAATGAATGAAAAAACGGCTCCTAAGACCAAAAGGATACATACAGACAAATCTAGAATGTGGTACACTCAATAGGAAAAGTGACTAGGTTTCTTTGTTAAATTGTTGGCACAGAGTGCGGGGCTACTTTTCAATAAAAGAGATCTAAGAGATATAACCAAATTCAGAATGTGCATCTTGTTAGCGTACTGATTAGTAACAAACTGTCCAAAGACGTTTTTGAGGCAGTTGGGTAAATTTAAACATAAAGGAGGTATTCGATGATACCAAGGAGTTACTGTTAATTTTGTTTAGGTATCATGGTTACTTAATAAAACACTCATTTATCTTAGTTTTGGGAGCTGCTACAACAAAATACCATAAACCGATTGGCTTATAAACAACAGAAATTTATTTCACACAGTTCTGGAGGGTGGGAAGTTCAAAATACCAGGAGATTTGGTGAGGGCCCACTTCCTGCTTCATAGACAGCAGTCTTTTTGCTGTGTCCTCACATGGCAGAAGCGACAAAGGAGCTCTCTGGGACCTGTTTTAAAGGTATTAATTCCATTCATGAAGGTTTTAGTTTAATGACCCAAAGGCCCTGCCTCAAATACCATCACCTTCTAAAGGCCCAAATACTATCCTACTGGGGATTAGGATTTGACATGAGAATGGGGGAGGTGGCACAAAATTCATATTTTCTTTTAGAAAGGCATATTTAAAAATGAACTATAGAATACTTTGGCAGAAGAAAGAAGATATACATGCAAGAGAAATAAAGCAAAAATCTTGATAATTGTTGAATGTAGGAGATGAAGGTTTATTATACTTTTTTCTCTACATTTGTGAATGCTTAAAAATTCTTGTAACAAAAAATTAAAGTCAGCAAAACTTGGTCCCTGCCTCCAGGAAAGTCATAGTTAATGAAGGCAAGAGATGAAAATGCATGAAACAATACTAGGCACAGATACTAAGCCAAATAACAGAGATGGCACTATGGGTTCAGACTGGCAAGTGGTTTGCAAGGATAAATAAAGTCTTTATCAAAAAGTCAAGTCTTGAGCCCAGCTTTAAAAGATAGAGATTTCAGAGAGAAGGAAGGCATTCTGAGTAAGATGAAACAGCTTGTGCTGTTAGAAATACACTAAGTGGTCCCTTCAGCTCCAGTCCCTGTTAGCCAGTAGTAGCCGCACATCATGTTAGTGCTCATGTGAATTCCTTCTCAAATTTATCAGAGCAAAGTCCTCTATGTAGTTTTCACATCTTTCTATTGTGCTCATCATCACCCTACTTACATGGTTAGCATGACTCTACCTTCTTCTGATCTGAGGAGAAAAGTCTGTTCTTATTGAGTATTCGGTGGGGAACGTGAAGTATGTCACACTTCCATGTGGTTAAGAAACATCAAGAAAGAGAAGAAGCTAAAGGGAACACTTTAGTATTGGATTTCTCATGTTCCTAAATTCCCTTGCCAGGAAATGAGGATATATTTGTCCTTGATGGAGTTAGGAGTTCCTTAGTGATTTTCTAACTTGAAGAGGTGAAGAATCCACTTGTAAAGCCTTTGAGAGTTTCTCTCATGTCTCTCTTTTCAGTTGTGCCTTTCTTTGCACTAGCCACTCTAGGCAGGAATTGTACCCTATTGCCAGCTATTATGAGGCTTTAGCAGAGCAGCTATTAACTGCCCTCAGCTACTAACTCACCTTAATAGTATGGTCTATATTGTTAGGTCATTTATGTTAAACTTGGTTATAATTGGATTAATGACTTTTCTTTCTATAAATATGTATGCAGGAGTACTATGTGTTCTGTCATTGTGTCTTTAGTGAGATCTATGAGTTTGTTAATGTCTCCCTGCCTGCAGGTCATTTTACTGCACAACAAGACTTGTCACTGGGGACCAGTCTTCACCTATGCCTTAGTTTCTTTGGGGAGAGAATAAAAGCTGTGAATACTCTGGGCAGGAAGCAGAAGTTCTTGTTACTACTGTGTGAAAAGAAATGTTCTGAAGAGGAGAGATAGACTTCATTGGTTATGACCTGAGCTTGCTTTCTTTTTTGCTGTATTTGTGTTTCTTGTGCCATCAGAAATCAAAGTAAAAATCAGTTATCCCATGGATTTAATAATTGTCTATATGTGAAAGATTACAAAATAAAATCTGAACCTTTGGCCTTGCCTTCTCTCCTAAACTACAGGTTCATGTTTCCATCTGTTTATTTTATACTTTCACCAGAGATTCTGTACCTTAAATTCACCACAAGGCATAATGGTTAAGAGCTTAGCTCTGGAGACATTATTCCTGAATTCAAGTTCCCTGCTTCCACTTTGTCCTTTCTCTACCTGATTCATTTTTCACCATTCTCACAATTGTCTTAATAAAGTATCAATCAAATAATTTAAATCTCCTGCCTTAAACTATCCAATGTTTTCCTAAAATAAAATCTAGACTCTTCACTGTTTAGTCTGCACCTGCCTTTTCTACTTCATCTCATTCTTGTTTCTCCAACTTATCTTACTCCAGCTCTACTAGTTGTCTGTTTCTAAGTCATACTGAGTATCCTCTGCTTAGAATATTCTGCTTGCAGATCTTTACATGGCTCTCTCCTTCTGCTGTCAGGTACAGAGAGGCCTTTCCTGATCATTCAGTCTAAAGCAGCCTTCCCACTGCCACCATCGACTTCCTTACTCTGTCTTATTAGAAGACCATAAGAATAAAATAATGGTATGATGAAATAGTAGAGCATGCATGGTGATTATGAACACAGACCCTGAGCCAGGTGCCCTGTGACTAAGCACGGCTTCATCCACTACTAGCTCTGTGATTTGGGTGAGATACTTAATCTTTCTGTTTCTCAGTTTTTGTCCTCTGTCAAATGGGGATAATGGGTAGTAGTGAGAGTTAAATTGCACTTATAACAGAGCCTGTAGTTAACACTCAGCTGGTGTTATGGTACTATTATCTTCATGGCCCTTATCACAGACATTATCCTGTTCATGTGATTGCTTGGCCTGTTTGTTGTTTGTCTCCTCTACTCTAAACTCTAAAATCCATTCTAAACTCTAAGTTCCTTGTAGCCTGTCCCCTTCAACTCCAAAGGCACCTAATAAAGATGTGTTGGAATAATTAAATGAATAAATAAATAACACTGGGTAAATTACTTAACCTCTTGAAGTCATCATTTTTTTTATGTTATGTATATAATGTGCTGTTATGAGGATTGTAGGAAATAACCTGTGTTCTTGACACAGTATGTCGTATAAAGAAGGGCTGGGCAGGTTAGGGGGATATGTCTAAATAATTGTATCCATTATCTTCCCCTGTCCCTGGAAAAATATGTTTATTCTCTTGCTTTGCTCCTATCCTCTTTAATGGCTTCACTACTCATCTAGTTGCCTAAGATAAAAACCTCAATCTTCTGATGTTTCTCCACCCCTTCTCACCTCACACTGGGTTGTTCAGTTTCTTCTCTCTAATCTGTCTTTTAAAAATGTCTCTGTGATAACTGGGCATGATGACTCATGCCTGTCATATCAGTACTTTGGGAAGCCAAGACAGGAGGATTGCTTGAGCTCAGGAGTTGAAGACTAGCCTAGGCAACATAGTGAACCCTCATCTCTACAAAAAAATTTAAAAATTAGCCTGGTGTGGTAGTGCACACCTGTAGTCCCAGCAACTCAGAAGGCTGAGGTGGAAGGATCTCCTGAGCCCAGGAGTTCAAGACTGCTGTGAGCTGTGATCATACCACTGCACTCCAGTCTAGATGACAGAGTAAGAAAAAATAAAAATTAAAACAAATTTTTAATTAAATAAAAAATAAATTAAAAAATAAAAATGCCTCTGTAATTAATCTTCACATTATTTTTTGCTTAGCCTTTTGTAACAGCCTTTCTACTGCTTACTCTCTTTTTCCATGCTGTACTCTCAAGCATCTGCTTATTGTTGCCTAAATTCTAGAATATAAATTTGATGACCTCTTTCCCTTGCTTACCTTTGGTGATTCTTCATTGTCTGCATATTAAAGTCCAAAATTCTTAGTATAGTATAAAAGGGCCTTTACTGTGTGATGTCAGTTAGGCCTCCTTGCCTCCCCTCCTTGTACTACTCCTACTCTGCTCTGGCTCTGTTGAATTTCTCACTGGGCCTGCATTCACTATACAGCATTGTGTCTTTTCTGCTCCTCACCATTAGTCTCTCTTTTTTTTTTTTTTGAGTTGGAGTCTTACTCTGTCACCCAGACTGGAGTGCAGTGGCCGCTCCCGGCCACCACAGCCTCGACCTGCTGGGCTCTGGCAATCCTTCCGCCTCAGCCTTCCAAGTAGCTGGAACTACAGGCGTGCGCTACCACACCCAGCTCATTCTTGATTTATTGTAGAGATGAGGTCTCGCCAAGTTGCCCAGGCAGGTCTTGAACCTGCGGGCTCAGGCAATCCACTCACCTCAGCCTCCCAAAGGCATGGGATTATAGGCTGAGCCACCGAGTTCGGCTAGTCTCTCTTTTTTTATTCTTCTTGGTTAATGCCTATTTATCCTTTGAGATCTAGCCCAACTGGTTGCTTTGTTTGTGAGACCCTCCATAATTTCCAATACAGAGGTAGCCCTTTCCTCTTGTTCTTTCGACTGTATTTATACAATGTGTTGTACTGATCACATTTTATATTGACCAGTTTCATGACTATTGTGCCAGTGAATCTGTCAGCTCCTCGAGACCAAGAAATTTTTAAAATGCACACTTGTGTATATTTATACAAAATACATATATACATGTATGCCTATTTTCTTTCTCTGGGATTTGACAAAAGTAAAGAGTCCTTATACTCAAATATTCTGTGCTGCCACTTGAAGGCAGTTGATCAGGATGTTAAGATTTTGACTTTCCTTGAAGCTTAAAGTACAGAGGTTAAGAGTGCAAGAAATCAGAGACTTGGAACTTTCTTCAAGTGAGGAGAGCAAAAGATTTTCTGAATTTTTCCTCTTTAAGTTATACCAGAGATTAGGAGTTAGAAAGAGGAACGGAAAAGGTGATATAAGGGCTTGCCTGGCTCTAGTCCTAGGTTTCTTGTCTGAGTCTCTTAACTTGAGTCAGATTTTTCTGTTTTATCTGTCTGCATGCTGACTCTAAGCTGTGCTCCAGTTCCAGTTCACAGATCTACTCTTCCTAAACTGTGTCTCAAGACATGTGCCAGTACTGCTCTGACCTGCTTCCTAATCCACACTGCAGGTGTGACTTGCTCTGGCTGTTGTCCCTTCTTGACCTATTCTCGCCTTTTTTTGTTTCTCAAGATTCTGCTCTGACAAATGCGGTGATTCCTGGTGTTTGACCCTAGCCTGATCTGATGACTGATTCTGCTATCCCCTTTGGTTTTCCCGGAAGGGGAACTTGTAGACTGTCAGGGGAACCTGATGATACCCTGGGGCCAGACTGTGACAGCCAGTTGTGCTCAGGCCCCTCAGCTGCCTGAGGGGCCCTTCTCTGGATATTCAGCTAATTGGGGATAGACAGTTACTGCAGTTTTCTGTCGACTTGTCTTTATTGTATTGATAAGGTATTTTGGGAGCTAGCAGTGCATGCTAAAGACAAAGCAATAAGGTTGTCAGAGAGATTATGAACTGCTTGAGAAGACGAATAATGACGTCTACTTCCTTTGTTTTCTTTCATCATAGCCCCTGAGCACACATTAGTCCTCAATAACTGTCATCTGAGTAATAATTACAGGATATCTGAATCACAATTTTTTGTTTTATTTCATTTTGTTTCAGATTGTTCCTCATGCTGAGAGAGAAAAAGAGAGTATTTAGTTAAAGTGGAAACTATGTAGACATACTAGTCCAGATATTTTTAATTATGTTTTTATCACTCAGCAATAGTTGTGCTCTTTTACACTACTGACATTTTGTTTTTGCTATTAAAATTATTGTATTTTGAGAAAAGCCATGTCCTTTATTCCTATTAGAAATGTAAAAACACGTGATATACCATGGTTTTATGTTCTCTCCTTCCTGTAAAAGATTAGGATCCCTATTGGTGTCATACAAATTTAAGACTGATTTTTTGGGAGGGAGAGGGAATTAGGGCATTTCTACATGGAATTGAAGTGAAATATATTTATCAAGTAGAACTGAATTTATCTGACAGTAAAAAGAGTAGTCTGTCTTTACAGGCATTGCAGAAAAGTACAGTTAGGCATCTTATTTTGAGAAACTTTACCCAATGTGCTGCCCAGAAAGAAGGAAAAAAGTCTTGGAAATGGAGGCTAATGAGTTGCAATCTCCAAATAAGGGGTCAGAGACCAAGTGCCAGTTACCATGAAGGAAGGAGCGAAAGTGGCCAGCATGGAACACAGTTCAGTTCTGTGTTTCTCCTTATGATCTCTGCTGACCCCATGCTTTATGGGTCAGCCCTTGTTAGAGGCTTACCATGAAAGGGACTTTCTGTTCCTCTACAATTCACATGTACTGTTCACCACTCAGGTCATTTTTATTAAGAATTTCTAGGTATCTCAGCCAGAATTTTCAATATCACAATTTTTAACTACAAATCCATGGTTGGTTTAATAAAATGAACACACAAAAAACCATCCTTTGAAATTGTTTTAATAATATGTGCAGTTAATTATTGACCCTGTTTTTCATTTGAAAGCTTGCAAAGCAAACTCTACCTTGATTTTTGTAGTTTTAGAAGATGGAGGGATGAGGAGTTAGCAGGGCCTTATTCTTTGTCTGGTCCCCCTGTCCTTATCAGCTTTGTCTTTAAGGAGGAAATCATGGCATTTTTTCTTCTTGCAGGTATTGAAGCATTTTCTGTTTTGTGATAAAACTAAGATGCAACATAACATAGATTTTTTTTTATTCCTCAAAATTAGCCTCTGAGACGAGTAACCTACATGATTTTCTAGCCTTAAACTTTTTATATTTATAATTTTTCTCATTTCATGTAAGAAATATCCTTTCCTTGTAGTTGAAGATGCCTGCTGATTGTGCATGAAGGAGACCAGTTGACCATGTATACTTTCCACATAGCACATTTAAATATGGTGCTTTCAGGGACCTGAACATGAGTCACATTAGTACAAGGGAGAAATCAGCAGTCACTGGGCTCTGCTGGGGGAGGGACAGAGAGGGACATGAAACAACACAAAGCGTACCTGTTCCTGTACCAGGGGGAGTGAGGGCCAGTTGGAGGCCCAAACTTCACATGTTCACGTGCAGCCTACTTGTGTAGTTAATCCTTACTTGTACCCCGTATCTCTATTTAAAAAAAGAGAAGAAAATAAATGCTTTAAGTTAAAAAAAATTATGATGCTTTCAGTTCATGGTTCTGGTTCAGACTTAGTTTTCATATTTCTGGTTAAATATTTGGATTGGCATTCATCAGGATGTGCTATACTTGCTGTCTGTGCTATACTGTCTGTGCTATACTTTTATGCAGGGTCACTTGAAAAAGTGATCTTTGGAGGCTTCAGAACATTCTTGAACTTGTGTCTAGATTATAGTAGTTTGATAAATGTTTACTGATGTTGTGCATACATATCTGTATGTCTTCCTACAATCATTTATGTCCTTTCTGTGTTTCTATTAGCAAATGTTTACATTAATGAATAGTACAACAGTGCTAGTCTATTGACTGTTTATACTGACTTTGTGCTCAGAAAATCTTACTTGACATTTTGTTATGATGTGTAAATAGATGCTGATATTATTTAAGGAGGGATCTTATGTTCAAGTACTTAATATGGTTTCAAACATGACATTTGGAATCAGAAAGACTTGGATTCGAATCCCATTGCCACTGCTAAACCTTTAAAAGGCTCTAATTTCTCACCTTTTTTGTTTTGTTTTGAGTTGGAGTCTCACTCTGTTGCCCAGACTGGAGTGCAGTGGCCACTTCCGGCCACCGCAAACTCGACCTGCTGGGCTCCAGCGATCCTTCCGCCTCAGCCTTCCAAGTAGCTGGAACTACAGGCACGTGCTACCACACCCGGCTAATTTTTTATTTGTAGAGACGAGGTCTCGCCAAGTTGTCCAGGTGGGTCTCGAACCCGCGAGCTCAGGCAATCCACTCACCTCAGCCTCCCAAAGCGCAGGATTACAGGCTGAGCCACCGAGCCCAGCTTTCTCACCTTTAAAATAAGAATAATGCATCTTGCTTCATAAAGTTAATATGATAATTAAATGGGAAAATATATATCAAACATACACCAAGGTGCTTGATACCAAGTAACATTCAATGAATTATGGCAGCTACTTTTTTTTATTGTCGTCATAATTGTCAATAGTAGTCACTACTTTTAAAGATGTATTTCCTATATTTACTTTTGATAAGTTCCAGCCAAAAGTTCACCTTCACAGTCTTTTTTTTTTTTTTTTTTTTTTTTTGATGATGGGTTAGGGAACCAAAAATTTTCTGTTTTGAATCTTCAGAAGGGAGGAATTTCTTCTGTCTTCTTTCAGCATGCCTTGTATTATATAATATATTTTTATGGGAAAATGTGTGACTAGGATTGGCCATATACAGTACTTTTATGATTAACACATTTCTAGGAATGTAGCATTTTTATAACTGAATTCTTAATACTAAAAAGATAAAACTCTCTTGAGGAAGCATTGGCGAGTTCAGCAGCTCAGCAGCATAAAAATGCATGGGTCACTTCCCAAAGCTTCTCTTGTAGTTTAGAATGCTCCCTACCCTTAACCCTCCCAACACAAACTCAAGGAATCAAGTAAGAAAAAGGATGCTAGGGGATTTGAACTTTCTTCACCACCACCACATACAGTTTGAGTTTCCTACAGTCCTGGTCCTCCTTGTCCTCTTTGCCTAAATTATGCCTCCTACCCACCCTGTGTTCAGACACACAAGACAGAGACCAGTACCAGGACCTCTTCTTTTTTTCCCATTTCTATCAAACTCAGATTTCTGAAGAGCTTGTTAAGGGTGCTCACTTATGTGTAATCAAAAAGAGGAATTTGTACACTTGGAGAATCTCAGACTGGCAGATTGTGCTTTGGGAGACATACTTAGGAAGGGAAAGGGACAATGGAAAGCTCTTCCCTCTGAAACTTTATCTCGCTCTGTGTTTAAAATAAAGAAGCTACTTTCCTAAGATCTCTGAAAGGCAAGAAAGGAGAAGATACACAACTACAGCTATGTAGAAAGGCCATTCCACAAATAAAATCCACTCTGAGTGGGTCATTTTTTTTAGGTCAAGTGTGGCAGTTCTTTAAAGAAAACATTTGAGACTCACATAAATGTATTTGGTTTTCTTTCATATCAACCATTACTTTAATATAAGTAATCCTCACTTTGCACAGTGGTACAGGACCATAATAACTACTATGCAAACTAAATCTGCACAAAGCAGTCTTAATAATTAAAGGGAAAAATCACGATTGTTCTATAGCCTTTAACAATTTTTGTCAAAACATTAACTCTTAGTTATAAACGTATATGGAAAAAACGGTAAAACTAATATTTTGTGAATTAATATTTATGTGGTACAATTTGAAACATTAAAAACATTGAGAATTAAAGTGCTTTTGGGGGAAAATTTTCAGAAGAATAATTTCAATAGTGCTTACCTTCTCATCATGTAATTTGTGACACCAAGCGAGCATCTTTTCTGATACTTTGATGAATTGTCACACTCCTAAATTTGCATCAGTTTCAAACATTGTATCCTTTGTGTTCTCAATGTTGTGAAATGTTTCCACATTGCTTTAATGTGAAGTTTTTTTGTCAGTCCATCGTTTTCTCTAGATATTGTCATCCCTTTTTGCCACAACTACTTTTCTCATCTGTGTCAGAAAATTTGCCTCTACAAAGTCCCTATGGCATATCTAGAGTCTCTTGAACAGACTGGCATCATTGTAACATTCCCATGGTCAGCTGTTTCTTGCATAACTACATTGATGCATACATTCTAGATAAAAGGATGAAGGTTCCTCTCTTCACTCCCAGAGTTACCATTTTTTACTTCGGTTTTTTTTTTTTTGATTTGGAGTCTGTCGCCCAGATTGGAGTGCCGTGGCTGCTCCTGGCCACCGCAGCCTCAATCTGCTGGGCTCTGGCGATCCTTCCTCTTCAGCCTTTCAAGTAGCTGGAACTACAGGCGTGTGCTACCACGCCCGACTAATTTTTTTTTTTTTTTTTTATTGTAGAGATGAGGTCTCACCAAGTTTCCCAGGCAGGTCTCAAACCTGCGGGCTCAGGCAATCCACTCACCTCGGCCTCCCAAAGCACAGGATTTTTACAGGCTGAGCCACCGAGCCCAGCCATTTTTTACTTCTTTGCTACACCAGTTCTCTCTCTTGATTATCTATATTTGTGAAATGTCTGCATTTCAGTCTTGTACTGACTACAAGTTTGGTAGTCTGAAGTTTGGTAGTTTTGGCAACCCACTGAGCTTACTACATTTATCTCTTTTGTTGGAGCTGCCCTTGAGAACCAGAGAGACAGTGAATTACTCAAAAGTTCATAACTAGTTAATAACAGCCTAGCACTAGAGCTTAGTTTTTTTGACACCCATTTTTGGCATTTATTTCTTTTACCACATTTGCTTTCTTCTGACTCTCTTCAAACACAGTTCATTCTTTCTATGTGATGGGCTATGGAAAAATGTGGTTTGGGGAATTTTTTGTTGTTAGAGAAACTCTTACTCTAGTTACAGAGCCTCAAAGGTCAAAACAATAGGTCGGGAGCGATCTTGTATCTTTTTAGCTGCTTGGAAGAGAAGAGCCTTCATCCTTTTATCTAGAATGTATGCATCTGTTAGCATTGCAAGTAGAAAAATCCTTTAAGTTTCTGCTGGATTCTGGCAGAATACACTTCCCATATCAGTTGCAGCTCCCAAACTGCTCTACAGTGTTTTCTCTGGCATAATGAAGCCTTTGGCCATCACTGCTACTTTGAAAATCAAAGCCTTTGGTCTCTAATGGAATGTTTATAAAAATACTCCATTTTGAAATTTGCTCAGGAAAAGGAAGTATGGTAAATGATATTAGAAATCCCTCTGGCTTGCCTTGTGTCATTTAATGTTATGTACTCTGGAATTAGTGTGAATATGAGAGTATTAAAACCCAAAGATAAATAAGCTTTTATCCCCCTTGTTTTCTATGGAAGTATAGCATCAGAGATGTATCCCTAATTGTTATTTTTTAATGATAAAGTAAATTACCCTTTGCCAAATTTAATATAAGTATCTTGAATAAGCTAAAAAATCTCCTAACACCTATCTCAGAAGTCTCATTTATTTGCAGACTTTTTACTAAGGTAAAGGTTTTCAGGTGGAGCAGTATAGAATGTCAATCCTCTAGTTAAAAAGCTATACTGTATATATGCCCATCTCTTACTTTCCTGGGTATCAGTGAAAAAAAGAAAGTAAACAGATTTATAACGTAGTTAGCTTAATAATACAGTGATTGTCATAATACATGTAAAAGCAGACCAAGGACCTTTAGCTTATCCTGGGGTGTTGGCTCTGTCTTAATGTAAAGCACTGATATATCTTAAAGGTCTAGGGACCTAGCAGTGAATAAATACAAGACAACCAGATTCTTTGCTCTCCTTGAGCTTCTACTCTAATGTGAGAGACAGAAAACAAATTACATGGATTGATTAACTAATTGATCAGTTCCATGGCTTTTAGTATAAATTCCTGTCAGTTTTTCCGCTAGCACAGTTCCCTCATTAGCATGGCAAAAAGGTCTGATCTCTGAAAGTATTATATAGACTTGCAGAGTATTGAAATGAACCTTTGGGGAATTGAGGGCCATGACCTTTTCGAAAATAGCCTACCTCCATCAGCTTGCCTGCTTGTCCCTCTCATGTATGTTCTGTTGCTGGTCTTTGTTGTGAGTTCTCAGAGCACTTCAGCTTTGTCTCTGAAGTAACCAAAAAATATGCTAAAGGCTATCATTGACTTCAACTCCAAACCATTTGATGGTTCTTAATCTCGGTACTTTGGAAGGACAAGATGGGATGATCGTTTAAGTCCAGGAGTTCGAAACCACCTGGAAAATATAGTGAGACCGCGTTTCTTAAAAAAAAAAAAAAAAAAAAATACATAGGAGCATGCATGGTGTCTTAAAATGACATTATGTCAGTATGTTTGAAATTTCAAGCTAAAACCTGATAACAGAAGCTGCCAGTATCTGGGAAAGCATTCTGTATTTGTGACTAGTCTTTCTGTATATAGACCATAGACCTTGGAGTTTCCAAGGACTTCCTTTGGTAACAGTGGACTTCCTATCTTGAAGCATTATTTAATTTTAAGTTATTTTATTTTTCATCTGAGGATACTTTTATTGTAAAAATTGCATCTTGGTAGGCAAATGTAAAACATTTTTTTTACATTTATAAAAATTGCATCTTGGTAGGCAAATGTAAAAAAATTTTATCTTGGTAGGCAAATGTAAAGCTGTCACGTTTGCATTAAATAAACATGCTGCACAGTTTTTCCATTTAAAAGCATGGGCTACTTGATGGAGTAGTTATGATCAAGAACTCACAAACCTGTTTACTTAATGCACTTAAAAGTCTTTGTCCACTTTTTAAAAAAATTCTGTTACAGAACGACACTTCTGTCAAGTACGACATTTATAAGCCAGGATATTTTTAACAAAGAAGAGAAATCCCCATCATTCGTTTAACCAAATACAGTAGTAAACTTTGTCTTTAAAATGGGGAGACTTATTATTATGGTTGCTTTTGTTTTTGTTATTCCTATGGTTTTTGCTTTGTTTTTTAGAAATTGAAGGGAGTGTGCTCTCTCTGGGGATTCAGTTAATTGCACTGTGTAGATCAATATTCAGCAATCATGTCTTTTAAAGTCCTTTCTAATCCTGAGATTTTATGATTCTATATTTACCCTTGCCTCTGCTTTATTCCTTCAGTGACAAGAGAGCTGTGATCTGGTAGAGACTGAGCTGGGGAGTGAACTGAGCGAGAGGTTTAGAAGGTGATGGGCATTAAGTGGGGTATGAAATTTGTGGTTGACTTGAAGAGGTGCAATTACTGTTGGCTCCTTTTCTTCCTTTGTAGTTTCTTTTTTTAAACACTTAGTACATGTTCTTCATTGTAATAATTTTTTATAATTAGGGAAAAGAGCAAGAGAAACCTAAACTCAAGGTAAAAACAATTTTTAGAAGTCACTTCTCAAGTATCTTCCTGCAAACAGACAATCCCTGAATTCTTAGTGCTGGGTCAATATAGAAGTCATCAATAAAGATTAAGAAAAGACTTTTGAAAATAATTTTGGGGAGAAAATAAGGTATTCTTCATGGGATTAGAACGTAAGGCTTATGCTTATTGGCTCTTAAGTTGTTCCCTGAAAGATAGAATTTTCCTTAGTGATAAGAACAAACTTAAGGGAGCTATTTTATGCCCCTTGGGAATGGGACAGTCTTTTTTTGGCTTTATGTGTCCAGCTCCAAATATACCACCTAAGCTAAAGTAGGTACTCAAAAATTGTTTTCTGAGCTGAACCCAGTACTCTTTCCTGATGAAATAATGAAAACAAGATAATCCCCGGTAAAAGCAGTAAATTTTGAATGTGTTCTTTTTCAGTCACTCTCTTTCAGAAAATGTAAAAATGTTTTTTTTGTGTATATTAGAATTACAGGCACTGACATTGTATTTCAGAGTTGGAAGAAGTGAGATTGATGCCCAACACAGTTGTAAAATGCCAAAACTAAGCAGAGCTGAAATGTATTAAAGCTTAGTGCTCAGAAAAGCCAAGGAAAAGCTTCAGATCAAGGGCGGCTATAATTGAAAGGGTCCAAATAAGTATTTAAAACCATCCTTCCTGGGACTACTAAGATTTCTGAATTTCAAATTGGCATTTTATGTTTGACAAGGTGACATTGTATAAGAAATGTATTGTAAAACACTGCTGTACAATAGGAAAATGATTGAATGTAAATATTTCAAGATGTAGACCACTGTTCAAATGTTATCATAAATCTTTGCCATTGTTTTAGGGGATAACTCTTCATGCATATATGAGCTGAATTGATGGAGTTAGCTCTTTGAAGGGAAATAATCAGCATATTTCTGCATCTCTGCTACTACAAGTCTGATTTGACAACAAACATATCCTATTAGATTTTTGCTGTTATTATCATATGCTCATTATTAAGTGGGAAAACCATATTTTGAAAATAATGCATCTGGCCTTTGCCCTATTCATTGGGCACTGTTATGTGAAATTAGAATAGGATGGATCAGTTTGCACTCTTAACTTTGAAAAGCAAAAATCTTGAGCTGTGAGATTAACTCTCCTTCCATTCTTTGTAGGTTTGGAAGGTTTACAGTTGCTGCTCTTCAGTCCAAAGTAGAACAGTATGAACGTGAAACCAATCGCCTCAAGAAAGCCCTGGAACGAAGTGATAAATATATAGAGGAACTGGAATCTCAGATTTCACAGCTAAAAAATTCAAATGAAGAGAAGGAAGCTTTGAATTCCATTTGCCAGAGGTCACTTTCTGCAGATGACAAGGGAAACACAGGCAGTGAGGAAGATGTGGCATCCAAGAATCAAGGTGATAGTGCCAGAAAGCAGCCTGGCTCATCCACCTCAAGTTCTTCTCACCTGGCAAAACCCTCCAGCAGCAGACACTGTGACACCAGTTCTGCCAGGCAGGAAAGTGCCCCCAAAACAGAGCTCAGCTGCTCTAATAACAAAGACCTATATCAAAAACCAGTAGAAATAATGTTAGATGTGACAGATACAAGTATGGATACTTATTTGGAAAGAGAATGGGGTAATAAACCAAGTGACTGTGTATCCTACAAAGATGAAGAACTTTATGATCTTCCAGCTCCTTGTACTCCTCTGTCCCTTAGTTGCCTTCAGCTCAATACTCCAGAAAATAGAGAGAACTCTGTAGTCAAAGCAGGATGTTCCAAAAACCATTCAAACCATCTCAGAAAATTGGTGTTTGAAGATTTTTGTGATTCTTCAAGTGTTTCTAATAAGGATTCTTCAGAAGATGATATAAGTAGAAGTGAAAATGAAAAGCAATCAGAATGTTTTACTTCCCCAAAGACAGGATTTTGGAACTGTTGTTCTACAAGCTATGTCCAAAACTTAGATTTTGAAAGTTCAGAGGGGAACACGATAGCAAATTCTGTTGGAGAAATATCTTCAAAATTGAGTGAGAAATCAGGTTCATGTTTATCTAAGAGGTTGAATTCTATTCGCTCTTTTGAAATGAATCGGACAAGAACATCTAGTGAAGCATCAATGGATGCTGCTTACCTTGACAAAATCTCTGAGTTGGACTCAATGATGTCAGAGTCAGACAACAGCAAAAGCCCTTGTAATAATGGTTTTAAGTCAGTGGATTTGGATGGGTTATCAAAGTCATCTCCAAGTAGTGAATTTCTTGAAGAATCTGATAAGTTGGAAGAAAAAACTAAGCTAAACCTTTCCAAAGGTTCTCTTACTACTGATCAGTTAGAAAATGGAAATGAGTGGAAACCCACTTCTTTTTTTCTCCTCTCTCCATCTGACCAAGAAATGAATGAAGATTTTTCACTCCATCCCAATTCTAATCCAGGAACTAATGAAATCAAACCCCCGAGCTGTTTGTTTCAAACCGAGTTTTCCCACAGCGTTTTGTTAAGCAGTTCACATCGACTATTTGAAGATCAAAGGTTTGGGTCATCTTTGTTTAAGATGTCCTCTGAGATGCACAATCTTAACCACCTTCAGTCTCCTTGGTCTACTTCCTTTGTGCCTGAAAAGAGGAATAAAAACGTGAATCAATCAACAAAAAGAAAAATCCAGAGCAGCCTTTCCAATGCCAGCCCATCAAAAGCAACTAAAAGTTGACTCATTAGAAAGGTGTCATTTATGTTTTTGTCCTGAGAGGAATATGAAAGTTTTTAAAGTTACTTTTTTTTCCTTTCACAAAAGTTCTATAATTTTGAATTGATAATCTTTTGTTAGGTGTCAAGTCATAATGATGGATTAACCTGTACCCAGAATACTTTTGTTCTTTTTTTTTTTCATTTTGAAAAAACTTTGGTCTTTTTAGTTTTATTTGGGCATCTTTTTGACCAGAGAAGTTAGGGAGAGGGGTTTTTTTTTTTCCTTTTGTTTTTAAACAAAGTTTATGTGTCTGGGTTGGGGGTACATTGTTCTTTTTTTTAATCTTATTTAACTGTTAGCTACAGTGGCCTGTTAGTAAGCCTTAGTTATCTTCAGAACTTGGACTTCTTAAATAAAATGTTTAGTTTTGTCTACATACTGTTCATAAGACATTTAAATTTCTTTAAAGCTTTTTCTAGAGTGGAAATTATTTTGCCTGTTTATTTTATTTATGTTTAGTGATGGCCTAACTTTTATGCAAGGCCATGATGGAGAAATAGCACTCTAATCTTAGTCCAGTGTTGATTTACCTTTTTTTTAGGTTTTATGTATATGTATGCTTTGTCCAGTTTTTGTGGAAACGTCCTAGTAAAAAAGAATACAATTTTGTATATGAAAATATTTGTTTGATGTCAGGTAGCCGATATTTGCTCGTGTGTGTGTGTGTGTGTGTGTGTGTGTGTGTGTGTGTGTGTGTGTGTAAAGTCAGAAATTGAACATACTTGGAAAGAAGGCATGGAGCAGTTGGTTGTAGAAGAGCCTAAAAACTGTAGCTTTGTTGTTTCAGATGTAGAGATTCAAAAGAGGAGCTCATTGACAAGTTTTTGATCCACTTGCATCACAGGGGAGTGTTTTTGGGAGTGATAAAGTTCTTGTTTGCATGTTACTGTTCTTTGTGGAAACTGTATGCATGGTAGCATTTTTGCTTGCTGTGTTTTCCATACTAAAGAAAAAGAAATTTCAATTGGCTAATAGAATATCTTTTATGTAGGACAAACATCATTTTTTTTCCCCATGAAGAGTGTTGAGGGGGTGAGGATAGGTAAGAGGTAAAGCACAATTTTTAATTTAGGCTCTGAAAAAATCTGTTATTTTAAACATGTTTGGTATGCCTATATTGGCCTTCAAATATGGGTTTGTGTGATAATGACTTGTGTATCTAATGTGCACTGAACATTTCACATTAATACAGTACTGTTTTACATTAATACTGCATGCTTTTCTATGTGAATTAAATAAAGGATGTCATAAGCACTGTGTTCCTTGATGTTGATGATAATTCCTTGCCTCAGATATTGAATTAGCTTATAAAGACCAGGAAAACTTACAATTTTAAAATCGATTTTATAATACAGAAGTTAACAGACTATGGTCTATGGATCAAATCTTGCCTAAACCTGTTTTTGAAAGGCCTGTGGGCAAAAAAAATTTTTTACATTTTTGATTTTTTTTAATGACACAGGAAAATTATGTGAACTGAAATTCAAATGTGAATGTTTCTAAATAAAATCTTACTGGAACACAGCTGCACTCATTTGTTTGCATATTGTCTACAAAGCCTAAAATATTTACTATCTGACCTTTTATGGAAAAAAATTTACTGACCTTTGTTATACTAGATTCGGGAATAAAGTATAATTTTGGTTTTATCATATATATTTTCCAATAACTTTTTTATTATCTTTGATATGTTAAAGCTAATGGATACATTCAAAGCTATTAGCAGCTTAAATATCTTTGATAATATAGTTATACATTATAAACTCAAATGTAGAAATCTAAAATTTTTCGGTCACAGTATAAACTTAGGTGTGCTGTGATGTCTCCCTCAAATTCATGTTTTCTAACCCTCAAGGTGACGGTATTGAGAGGTGGGACTTTTGGGGGCAATTAGGCCATCAGGGCTCTCCCCCTGAATGGGATTAGTGCCCTTATTTTTAAAAAGGCAGGAGAGGGGTGTTCTTTGCCCCTTCCACAGTGAGGACACAGCTAGAAGAGGCCATCTATCAAGCAAAAAGTGTGAGCCCTCACCAGATACCACATCTGGGATGCCTCGATCTTGGACTTCCCAGCCTCCGTAACTATGATCAATTAATTTCTGTTGTTTGAAAATTGCCCAGTCTAGGATATTTTTTACATCACCCCAAATGAGCTAAGAGCAGTGGGTAGGCCTCATTCTAGTTCTGTCTGTAACCAATGTCTTTTTAATCTAAAAATATAATGATACTGTGACATGTACATCTGGAGTGTGTAACCTGACTTACTAATGACAAACCTGGATAAGAGCTTCTGTGTTGGACTATAGTATTTCACTGATGCTTATCTTCAGAAACATGTCTCTCTGGTTCCTAAAACAGTATTCCATGCATTCATTAAACCTGTGCCATTCCTCAATTAAAGGGAATAATTAATCTGTGCAGAATTTGATTTTAATCACACATTCTCTTTGCGCTGTTAATCATTTTACCATAATCTGAAGTCATAACAAATGTGGTGGTCTCAGATTTTAAAAATACCTAATAGGTGCACACACACACAAACTGTCTTTTGCTGAGATCATCTATTTTGCTAAACTAGCCTCTCATCAAATCCCCTTTTAAGCCCCTGTGAGCCAAGTACTATTATCACCAATTTACAGAAAAGCAAATTGAGGATTGGTGATCCCGTGGCTGGAAGGGGTAGAACCATGTCCTGGAGCCTGTGCTCCTCCTCTCCCGTGTGTGAGTGTTCACATTTGTAGACCGAAGGATAAGTGGATTTGAAATTTTCCAGTAATTATTTTCAAATAAGTATTTTGGGAGTATTAGCATGTTCTTTTCAAGCAGCATTTAGTTCCTGAGTCTGATTACTAAACAGAAACACAATGACAGGCAGTTGTGTGCCACTTAAAAATTCACAATTCTTGACATTTAGATTAACCTTCCCTGTTGGTTAGGAATAGATGCACTGGTGATAAAGAAGCAGACAATTGGTTCATGTTTTCGAAAAAGAAAACTTTCTGTAATGTTATGGCTACAGGAATGTGAAAGGGATGCTAGGGTGTTTTTGAGAGTTTTTTTTGTTTTGTTTTTTTGGTTGTTTTTTGTTTGTTTTTTCATATTCATCCTTTAATCTTTAAAGTCTTTATTCCACCCCAAAATGACATATTTTTCGTATTTCATTAAGTCAGCTGACAGAAAAGTGGAGTAGGATTTACAGTTCTTAATTTCAAATCTTTGTTTTCCTATCATCTTTGTGGTCATCTACATTGGTTTGAAACAACTACTGAACAACAGATGAGCTTGGTCTTGAACCATATGATGTTTCAAGAACGTCTTGTTTTTGTATACCTGAATGATTTTCAGTTATTCAAAGTGTAGTACATATAATAGATTTTTTTTTACCCTTTTGTACCTGTGGATGGTATGTGTAGGGCCTCAAACTGAGATGAACTGCTTATGCTATGTGTTCTGTTCCGCTAGAAGGGTTTCCCAAAGCCTCATTCCTATTTGTGGGAGTCCTACAACACAGCCTTTGCCTATCACGATGTAACCTGATCCTTTTAATAATACTTGGCAGAGAGAAAACCTTTTAAGCAATGATCTCAGAGTGCACAGCGAACATTTATTGCCTAATTCTCGGAACCCCACTCTGAGCGAGGAAGCGCCTATTAAGATGCATATTTCTTTTCAGAACTCATCTGGAGCGCCAGCTAGGACGATCTTCAGTTTTATATAACTGAGGCAGTCTAGAATGCTTTGAGTTACAGCTCTATGTCTTGAAACAAGAAGGTGGATTCTTAGGTCTCTCTCTGTCTCTCTCTCTCTCTCCTTTCTGATAAATGTTAGCTGGATTAAACAAGTGTGAAGTGTGGCCTTGTGTAACGTTTGTAACTTGGGGGTGTGAAGATCCTTTTCCTAGGGGCAAGGATTTGACTTAGACATTGACTAAAACTTACTGTGAGGGAGGGGGATGTATTTCTCATCCATTTTAATTCTTAACATTTGTGAGTAGAAAGAGTTCGCGTGTTGGGGATAGCGTGGAACGGTGAGGAAATCTGGTAGCTTTTTGGCAGAGAGAAAACGAGCTGTTATTCGTCCTGGGTCTTGAAGAACGAGTAAGAGTTCGGCTCGTAAGACGAAGTCTCTTCTGCTCAGCATGCCTCCGGGTGTGCTGGAGGAGACGTCTGCTTAGCCGCTTTCTCAGAAGAGGCGCTGAAGAAACCATTCCTTAACGTCAGGGCTCCTGACTGAAAAACGGCTTCCCGGATTGCTCCAGCCCGAGTTTACAAGTTTGGTTCGCTGCTCCTCCTCTTGGAGTCCCTCGGGGCCCCTGGGCTCGCCCTAGCCGCCCGGGCTGGCGGCCTGATGGCGAGACAGTGACTCCCTGGGCTCTGGAAGGCTTAGGAAGTGGCGGGGCTGGCCCATCATCTGTCCATTAAGACGACGCTTGGCCCTCTGAGGGCCAGAGGGGGCGACCTCGCCTCCTCCCGGGGTCTCTGTGCTCGGGGTGGGGAGGTGAGGTCCGGCCCGCCAGCGCGGGCTCTCAGCTTCCCTCCCCCGCCCAGCGATCTCGGTCTCCCGGGGTCCCCGCCGCCAGCGCCCGAGCCCTCCTTCCCTCCCGCCCTCGCCGTCGCCGCTCCCGGGCCTCTCGGGAAGACCCACCCGTCCGCGCCCTTCCAGCCGGAGTTTCCGCGCTCCGGAGGGCGCCCCCAGTCCGGCCCGCCCAAGCCCCACCCCAGCGGCCCGCTCTGTGGTTTCCTTCCATTTTATTACCACTCGCGAAACCTGACGATTAAGACGCGAGACCAGCAGAGTTTTCTTTCCACCTTAACCTTGCACACAATCCTTTAACAAATTAATTAATCCTAATGAATTAACACTTCATTTATTTAAACGCGCTACAGTCCATGAATTAAATTTTCATGCAGTGATTAAAGGCTGTTAAAATATGCATGATTTCGTTAAAATTTTATAATAAATCAGGGCAATGTGTTACATGACAAGGCAACTATTTCCCAGTCCCTCGCAAGGGGCTTTGATTTGTGCGGGCGGCGGGGAGGAGGGGCGGCTGGCGGCGGCGCCGGCGCGCTGCTGAGCCGGGCGGCGGGACCCAGCTCCGCGCTCCTGGGTTTGGACTGGCGGCCTCGCGGCTTCCTCCACTGCGTCCCGGCCGGGTGGGGGATCCGGCTCCCGGAGGCCGAGAGGAGCCTCTCCATCCTCCGACCCGAGCCTGGGGGAGCCGGGGGTCCGCTGCGGCCCGTCCACGCCTGCGGGTCGCCCGCGGGACCCGGCGTGCGCGCGTCCCGGTGCTGCAGCCGGCGGGCGGCCGTGCGCGGAGAGGGAAGGCGACAGAACTCCCCATCCGGTCGCGCGGGGTCGCGGCCGTCGCGTCTGTCGTGGAGTTTCGCGTGTGTGCTTGTTGTTTTGAGCCGGGACCTGGAGGCCCCTGCCCTGCCCGGCGCGCTCTTCCAGCTTTGAGGGGGACGGGCCCGGGCAGCGCGGGGACGCCTCTGCTCCTCCCGGGATCTCAAGCCCAGGGGCCCGTGGCCACGTCAACCCGTGCTACGTTGTTCACTTGGGCTGGGAAACTGGTTCTGGCAGCTAGCGGGCGGGGGTGTCCGAGCCCCGGCTAGGACAGAGACGTAGTCGTCACGCGTCACCCGTAGGGTTTTCACAGGTAGGTGGGTCGTCTGTCCACAGAGAGAGTCTGTGGGGGTACAGACAGATGTCTGTACCTGCAGGTGTGACGCCAAGAGTGGGAGTGACCGGCAGTGAACTTTGCTGGGACGCAGCATCTCGGTGGCGACAGCTCTGGGTGGGGTGTCTAGGGTCCAGGAAAATGTCCCCGAGGGAAGCTGCATTTAAATGAAACCACCAGAAGAACGAAAGCAGTGTGTTTTCCACCGGTGTGCTTGAGAACTTCCTCTGCCGGTCCCAGCTGGATCCCAGTCTGAATGCCCAGCTGGGAGCCTTAGAAGAGGGGGTCACGGCGGGCTCCAGTG
Source organism: Carlito syrichta (assembly GCF_000164805.1). Lineage (NCBI taxonomy): Eukaryota > Metazoa > Chordata > Mammalia > Primates > Tarsiidae > Carlito > Carlito syrichta. Next base: position 121,831 of record NW_007127125.1, read on the forward strand.
CCTCACCCACTCCTGGCCTTGGGCACCAGGCAGGAGAGCGGCTGAGGGAGCGAGGCACGGCGAGGTGGAGAGGGAGGACGGTGGCCTCCGGAAATCTCCGAGCCTCAGCGAGCGGAGCGCGGCCCTGGGCTCCAACCTCGGGCCGGGGTGGGTCCCGCGGGCCTCAGGGGAGGGGCACAGGGCTGCGCTCCGGACGGAGGGGCCGGCACCGCGGCGTCTGGGGCTGTGGACAGAGGTCCGAGGAGGAGGCATGGGGCCAAGATGCATGGGAAGCAACAAGAGAGACTGGGGATCCAAGCGGCCCCGAACAGCCCTGGGAAGGCGGCCCAGAAGCGAAGCGACGGTCCCTTCTCTATTCCACGCTTCGAAGACAGTGTTGGAGTCGAGGTCGCCGGACGCCTGTTCGAGGCCCGAGCCCTTCCCTGGACCTACTCTTCCCCACGCCTGCCCCTTCACGCTGTGCTTAAAACAACCCAAGAGGCCTCGGCAGCCGCTGCCTCTGGGCCCTGGGGACTTCGCCTGTCTCTCCGGCACTGGCTGCGCAGGGAAACGTGCCTCGTCTCCGCCTGCACTACCGCGGGCGAGAAATGGGGCGCTCCGAGCCTACGAGTGGGGCCAGAACCCCGGGTTCCAGCAGGAGCATGGGGCCCGCCCCCTCCCCTGTGCACACACAATCTCCACGCACCCACGTCCACACTTCCCGGAACGGATCCCGACTCTGAACCCCGGCAAACAACTAGGGCTTAACCCCGGAAGTGTGGGGTGAGGGGCGGGACGCGGGTTAGTGGCTGCAGAGTCAAATACCAATCCTCCCCCCACCCCACGCACCCTGCTGGAAGGAGGAAGGCAGCCCCCAGGTGGGCAGCAGCTGTCGGGTGCGCTCTCCTGGGCGGCGGGTGGCAGGACAGGTCAAAGGCGAGGAGGTCTCGCCCCTGACAGCGCGGGCCCCTTGCGCAGAGCCTCTCCCACCGGTCCTCACTTAGCTCGGGAAAGGGGTGCTGCCAAAGGAAATGTGGAGTGAGCCCTGCCAGAGGAGGAGGAGAAAATTAATTAATGAGGGAAAGAAATGTGTCTCTGATCCAGATGATAGACTCCATGTCCCTGGGGGCGGAAATTCCTTGGAAATCAATAACCATGCATTCATTATCCCTCTCCTGATAAAATGCAGAGCTATAAGATGGGGGGGGGGGGGGGACGAGATCCCTGTTGGTCATTAAATAGGGAGGAGAAAAAAATGCCCAGGAATCCATGCCAAGACTCAGCCCCTGTGTGGGTATCATTAGCACAGGCAGGGGCCAACTAGTTACAGCAGTTGCCAAACCAGGAAGACAAAACAGTGACATATGGGTGGGCTGAGCCCAAGCCCACCAGTCTTTTCTTTTACCCATCATGAGGTAAGTAGGGAGAGGCCTCATGTAGCCCAGGGAACTGTCTACAGATCCACCAGCATGCCCCGCTTCTGTAGCCTGGGGCTGAGGCCCAACAGGGATGAGAAAATGCTCCAAGTATCATGCCACCCCATATTTTTGTTCAATCCCCTCTCGGGAACCATACAGGTACCATAAATGCCTTTTACCTGTGGCTGCCCCGTGCACATACACTGTCACCTCCAGGTACTCCTATGTTATATGTCATTTTATCTCCAATAAAAAAAGTCTTGCGCTGTCCCAGACTAGGGCTCAGCAAGCATTTGGGGAAGGAATTTGTGTTATCAAGTTAATGAGGGAGGGGTGAAATAATCAGCTTCTGAAAAAGAACAGGCTGGAATCAAGATATTAAACCCTGCCTGGGGAAATCCCACCCTTCCTTTTTAAGCAGAGAGGAGAGCCCTTCAGGGATCTTTCTATAATCCCCAGTCAGACCCGGCTTGCTGAATCCCCTCTGTCTTTTTTTCTCTCCGCCCTCCCAACTGGCCTCTCTTCCTCTGTCCACACATACATTGTTTGATGGGGTACTTTTCTGTGTGACAAGCCCCATGCTAAGTGCCATAGGGGAAGACAGATGTGTCCCAGGCGGGAAGGGAAAGGAAAATTGTACCCACAGCACTCATATTTCTAGTCCCAGAAAAAAGTCCTATATTCTGGGCAAAGGTCTGGCTTCACCAAAGGCAGGATATTCCTGTTGTCCAAAGAAACATGAACTGGGAAGGGAATCCTGGAGGGATGATGAACTCCTGACTTCAAGCTGGGCTGGCCCCTCCCAGCTGGGTTTACCGGAGGCCTCCCAGGGTCAGGGTAACCCGAGATGCCCTTTGGATACTAAGGAGCTCACTGTGTTCTCAGTGAGTCCACCTGACCACAAACCTGTGCCATTTGCCCTTCTGTCTGCCCTGCACTCTTCAGTCCCTACAGGTCAGTGTTTCCTCAGGAGGAGAGGCACAGGCCCCAGGCCCTCACCTTCTGCAGGGATCCTTCCTCCCCCACCCAAGGGAGAGCTCAGGGAACTGCCGCACTGGGTGTCAGGAAGGATTAGGTAAAGCCTAGACACCCAGTGCGACGACTTCCATAGGACTCACTCTTTCCCTCCAGCGACGTCCTGCTCATCGTCCCTTCCCCGTCGAGATAAAGTTGCATTTAGCGCTCCCGGGGGACCGCATAATGGATGGAGATGCGGCTCCTTCTCTCACCAGCAAGTGAACATCCTTCTCACTTCCCTCTTGAGCTAAGAAGGAAGGGAGGGAGTGTGTGTGTGTGGGGGGGGGCGCGAACAGAAAAGAAAAAGCCATGGTGACGCCTGTGGTCTCTTCTCAGAATCTGAGTAGGTGAGTGGGTATGCTAAATACACACGCGTTTGTGCAGAGGTAAGATAAAATCCACGGGATGCACATTTAGGTTTATAGAAATGAGACCTGCTCTTAGGTGGAAATACAGACCTCCTTGGTGTGGGAGAGACCAGAGAGATTATTTATCTGATCTCTGCTTCCCATAAGCAGCCCCTTGCCGTTCTCCAGCTCTCTGGCCTCAGATGTGATAACATCTGGGCTGTTATTATCACCCGGGGCGAGCGCTGCATCCCTGAGGACTCTGGCACCTGGATTGTGGCTCCCCCAGAGGCCCTTCATCTGCCTGTCACCTAAGGTCCATATAACAGGTTGACTAATTGATTTTTTCTTCTTCTTAGGTCATGATTTTTGCAATAATTTTTTAAAAAAATTAAAGGCCAGACAAGAGCCTGTACCTGTTCTTTCAAATTGGTTTAAATAAATATTTTGAATCAAGGTTTCTTATAAGTTAGCTTGATCTTGTTTCCTATTGAAATGTGTATGTATATACATGCATATATATAAAAGGAAAAAGGAAAAAGAAAGTTCTCTTTTCGACATCGTCTTCCCTTTTCTCCGAAGCAGTTTTCTTTTCCTGGAGTTCCCAGCCTAAAGTGTGTGTGTGTGTGTGTGTGTGTGTGTGTGTGTGTGTGCGCGCGCCGAGGAAAGGAAAGGATCCCAACTACACCCTGTTAACTATTTTTTCCTTTTGATTATTAGAAGCCTCAGATCATCCGGAGCTCGTTTGAAACGTGGGTTTGTACACGGTTAAAGGTGACAAACAATAAGAGAAATGCAAAATTTCATTTCAACAGCCTTTCCCGAGTAGAAAGCACACGCTCCTTGTGGCTCCTAAGTGGCTGTCACTGGCGGTGCCTGACACAGTTATATTCACAACAACAACAACAACAACAAAGTATGCGGAGGAAATTAAATTATATGGAAATCAATAGCGTCTGACTGCTTCAAACAAACGTCTGTCACTGCGATTATTCTCCTGGAACCTATTTATAAACCTTGAAAGAAACAGGTTCTTGCAGCAAAAGACAGCACCTTCTGCATTTCTGTGTTGTTATTTATACTGTATACAGAGGAATGCGCGGGCATAATTTAACATACAAATGCCGAGCTGTATACATTATATAACAGCTTGTTAGGCAGCCGGGAGAGAAGGTGTGACTTAGTAATGCGCATATATTCAGGGCTTGCGACGGGGGGGGAGGAAAAAACCACAGAGGGGCGTGTGAGCATCTTGCCTTTCTTCCTCGGGAAGGTGCCAGCCCTTAGACAATAGTCGCCCCTTCTGATCTCTCCAGACCGCGGTGGGAAAGGTGAGGCGGGCAGTGCGCATGCCCGGGCAGCCACAGGTGCATCACCTGCGCTGTCCTTGCTGGTGGTCACTATAAGAGCGGCTCCCACGCGCCGGCCGCGGCCGGGCGAGCGCGCGCGCGCGCGCAGACGCACGGCGTCGCCGAGCGGGAGAGCGCGCTCCAGACAGACGGAGACAGCTGATGCCTGTCAGCGCGGCGGGGCCGCGAGCTCTCGCGAGAGCTCCCCGTGCCGGCCGCGAGAAGTGGGGCTCAGGTGTAAGAGGAGTGCATCCCGTCGGCGCGCTGGGCTAGAGCTCTCGGAGAAGCGGGACCGCGAGGCCGGCGCGCGGCGCTCTGCGCGGTCCGAGGGCGCGCCGGGCGGCAGCAGCAGCGGCAGCAGCCCGCGGCTCGGCCGCCGCCACCCCCGCGGCCGCAGCCTCCGGAGGGAGGCCGGGGGAGCCGGCGTGCGCACTTTCCCGCGGACTTTCGGAGTGTTTGTGGATTACATGCCAAGCCGCCAAGATGATGTCCATGAACAGCAAGCAGCCCCACTTTGCCATGCATCCCACCCTCCCTGAGCACAAGTACCCGTCGCTGCACTCCAGCTCCGAGGCCATCCGGCGGGCCTGCCTGCCCACGCCCCCGGTAAGCGCCCCGCGCCCGCGGCCCGGCCTGCCCGTCTCCGGGACGCTGCATGTGGGGGCTGGTGTGTGCAGGTCCCGGGCGGGGAGCGGCGGGCTGGGGGCTGCGGGCAGGGTGGAGTGTCCCGCCGCGGGCGCGTCGTGCCCCGCCGGCCTCGCCTCCGCGCCGGCGCCTGC